>NW_019154086.1:63260164-63399081 GCF_002288905.1 Enhydra lutris kenyoni | reverse complement strand
AAACAAGAGGCAGTACCAAAGGCTAGGGACCTAATCAAAACAGACATGGGTAATAGGTCGGATCTAGAGTTCAGAATGACGATTCTCAAGGCTCTAGCCAGGCTCGAAAAAGGCATGGAAGATTAGAGAAACCCTTTCTGGAGAAATAAAAGCCCTTTCTGGAGAAATAAAAGAACTAAAATCTAACCAAGTTGAAATAAAAAAAGTGATTAATGAGGTGCAATAAAAAATGGAGGGTCTTACTGCTAGGATAAATGAGGCAGAAGAAAGAATTCGTGATATAGAAGACCAAATGACAGAGAATAAAGAAGCTGAGCAAAAGAGAGACAAACAACTACTGGACTACGAGGGGAGAATTCAAGAGATAAGTGACACCATAAGATTAAAATAATTGGGATTCCAGAAGAAGAAGAAAGAGAGAGGGGAGCAAAAGGTATATTGGAGAGAATTATTGTAGAGAACTTCCCTAATATGGCAAAGGGAACAAGTATCAAAATCCAGGAGGTGCAGAGAACGCCACTCAAAATCAACAAGAATAGGTCCACAACCCATCACCTACTAATAAATTTACAAGTCTTGGTGACAAAGAGAAAATCCTGAAAGCAGCCCGGGAAAAGAAGTCTGTAACATACAATGGTAGAAATATTAGATTGGCAGCAGACTTATCCACAGAGACCCAGCAGGCCAGAAAGAACAGCCATGATATATTCAGAGCACTAAATGAGAAAAACATGCATCCAAGAATACTGTATCAGCTAGGCTATCATTGAAAATAGAAGGAGAGATTAAAAGCTTCCAGGACAAACAAAAACTGAAAGAATTTGCAAATACTAAACCAGCTCTACGGGAAATATTGAAAGCGGTCTTCTAAGCAAAGAGAGACCCTAAAAGTAATAGATCAGAAAGGAATAGAGACAATATACAGTGACAGTCATCTTACAGGCAATGCAATGGCACTAAATTCATATCTCTCAATAGTTACCCTGAATGTTAATGGGCTAAATGTCCCAATCAAAAGACACAGTGTATCAGAATGGATAAAAAAACAAAACCCATCAATATGTTGCCTACAAGAAACTCATTTTAGTTCCAAAGACAACTCCAGATTTAAAGTAAGGGGGTGAAAAACAATTTACCATGTTAATGGACATCAGAAGAAAGCTGGGGTGGCAATCCTTATATTAGATCAATTGGATTTTAAGCCAAAGACTATAATAAGAGATGAGGAAGGACACTATATCATACTCAAAGGGTCTGTCCAACAGGAAGATCTAACAATTTTAACTATCTATGCCCCTAATGTGGGGGCAGCCAACTATATAAACCAATTAATAACAAAATCAAAGAAATACATCGACAATCATACAATAATAGTAGGGGACTATAACACTCCCCTCAATGAAATGGACAGATCATCCAAGCAAAAGATCAACAAGGAAATAAAGGACTTACATGAAACACTGGACCAGATGGACATCACAGATATATTCAGAACATTCCATCCCAAAACAAAAGAATACACATTCTTCTCTAGTGTCCATGGAACAGTCTCCAGAATGGATCACATCCTGGGTCACAAATCAGGTCTCAACTGAGATTGGGACCATTCCCTGCATATTTTCACACCAAAGTGCTCTGAAGCTAGAACTCAATCACAAGAGGAAATTTGGAAAAAAAACCCAAATACATGGAGACTAAACATCATCCTTCTAAAGAATGAATGGGTCAACCAGGAAATTAAAGAAGAATTGAAAAAAATTCATGGAAACAAATGATAATGAAAACACAATGGTTCAAAATCTGTGGGACACAGCAAAGGCAGTCCTGAGAGAAAAATATATAGTGATACAAGCCTTTCTCAAGAAACAAGAAAGGTCTCAAATACACAACCTAACCTTACAACGAAAGGAGCTGCAGAAAGAACAACAAAGAAAGCCTAAACCCAGCAGGAGATGAGAAATCATAAAGATCAGAGCAGAAATCAATGAAATAGAAACAAAAAAAACAAAACAAAACAAACAAACAAAAAAACCAATAGAACAAATCAAGGAAACTAGGAGCTGGTTCTTTGAAACAATTAATAAGATTGATAAACCCCTGGCCATACTTATGAGAAAGAGAAAGGACCAAAATAAATAAAATCATGAATGAAAACGGAGAGATCACAACCAACACCAAAGAAATACAAACAACTCTAAGAACAAAGTATGAGCAACTCTATGCCCGCAAATTTGACAATCTGGAAGAAATGGATGCATTCCTTGAGATATATAAACTACCACAACTGAACCAGGAAGAAATAGAAAACCTGAACAGACACATAACCAGTAAGGAGATTAAAACAGTCATCAAAAATCTCCAAACAAACAAAAGCCCAGAGCCAGAAAGCTTCCCAGGGGAATTCTACCAAATTTTTTAAGAGGAATTAATTCCTATTCTCCTGAAACTATTCCAAAAAATAGAAATGGAAGGAAAACTTCCAAACTCATTTTATGAGGCTAGCATTACCTTGATCCCAAAACCAGACAAAGATCCTATCAAAAAAGAGAATTACCAATATCCTTGAGGAACACAGATGCAAAAATTCTCATCAAAATACTAGCCAATAGGATCCAACAGTACATTAAAAGGATTACTCACCATGACCAAGTGGGATTTAGTCCAGGGCTACAAGGTTGGTTCAACATCTGCAAATCAATCAATGTGACACAACACATTAATAAAAGAAAGAACAAGAACCATATGATACTCTCAATAGATGCTGAAAAAGCATTTGACATAGTACAGCATCCCTTCCTGATCAAAACTTTTCAAAGTGTAGGGATAGAGGGCACATACCTCAATATTATCAAAGCCATCTATGAAAAACCCACCACAAATATCATTCTCAATGGAGAAAAACTGAGAGCTTTTCCACTAAGGTCAGGAACACGTCAAGGATGTCCATTATCACCACTGCTATTCAACATAGTACTAGAAATCCTAGCCTCAGCCATCAGACAACAAAAGGAAATTAAAGGCATCCAAATCGGCAAAGAAGAAGTCAAATTATCACTCTTCACAGATGATATGATACTATATGTGGAAAACCCAAAAGACTCCACTCCAAAACTGCTAGAACTTGTAGAGGAATTCAGTAAAGTGTCAGGATATAAAATCAATGCACAGAAATCAGTTGCATTTCTCTACACCAACAACAAGACAGAAGAAAGAGAAATTAAGGAGTCAATCCCATTTACAATTGCACCCAAAACCATAAGATACCTAGGAATAAACCTAGCCAAAGAGACTAAGAATCTATACTCAGAAAACTATAAAGTACTCATGAAAGAAATTGAGGAAGACACAAAGAAATGGAAAAATGTTCCATGCTCCTGGATTGGAAAAACAAATATTGTGAAAATGTCTATGCTACCTAAAGCAATCTACGCATTTAATGCAATCCCTATCAAAATCCCACCCATTTTTTCAAAGAAATGGAACAAATAATCCTAAAATTTATATGGAACCAGAAAAGACCTTAAATAGCCAAAGGAATATTGAAAAAGAAAGCCAAAGTTGGTGGCACCACAATTCCAGACTTCAAGCTCTATTACAAAGCTGTCATCATCAAGACAGTATGGTACTGGCACAAAAACAGACACATAGATCAATGGAACAGAATAGAGAGCCCAGAAATAGACTCTCAACTCTAGGGTCAACTAATCTTCGACAAAGCAGGAAAGAATGTTCATTGGAAAAAAGACAGTCTCTTCAACAAATGGTGTTGGGAAAATTGGACAGCCACATGGAGAAAAATGAAATCGGACCATTTCCTTACACCACACACGAAAATAGACTCAAAATGGATGAAGGACCTCAATGTGAGAAAGGAATCCATCAAAATCCTTGAGGAGAACACAGGCAGCAACCTCTTTGACCTCAGCCACAGCAACTTCTTCCTAGGAACATTGCCAAAGGCAAGGGAAGCAAGAGCAAAAATGAACTATTGGGATTTCATCAAGATCAAAAGCTTTTGCACAGCAAAGGAAACAGTTAACAAAACCAAAAGACAACTAACAGAATGTGAGAAGATATTTGCAAATGACATATCAGATAAAGGGCTAATATCCAAAATCTATAAAGAGCTTATTAACAAACTCAACACCCAAAGAACAAATAATCCAATCAAGAAATGGGCAGAGGACATAAACAGACATTTCTGCAAAGAAGACATCCAGATGGCCAACAGACACATGTGATGGTCCACATCACTCAGCATCAGGAAAATACAAATCAAAACCACAATGAGATACCACTTCATACCAGTCAGAATGGCTAAAATGAACAAGTCAGGAAATGACAGATACTGGCGAGGATGCGGAGAAAGGGGAACCCTCCTACACTGTTGGTGGGAATGCAAGCTGGTGCAACCACTCTGGAAAACAGCATGGGCATTCCTCAAAAAGTTGACAATAGAGCTACCCTACAACCTAGCAATTGCACTACTGGGTATTTACCTGAAAGATACAAATGTAGTGATCCAACGGGGCACATGCACCCAAATGTTTGTAGCAGCAATGTCCACAATAGCCAAACTATGGAAAGAACCTAGATGTCCATCAACAGATGAATGGATCAAGAAGTGGTATATATAGACAGTGGAATACTATGTAGCTGCCAAAAGAAATGAAATCTTGCCATTTGCAATGACGTGGATGGAACTAGAGGGTATTATGCTTAGCAAAATAAGTCAATTGGAGAAAGACAACTATTGTATGATCTCCCTGACATGAGGAAGTGGAGATGCAACGTGGGGGATTTGGGGGGTAAGAAAAGAGTAATGAAACAAGATGGGTTCGAGAGGGAGACAAACCATAAGAGACTCTTAATGTCACAAAACAAACTGAGGGTGGCTGTGTGAGGGGGTAGGGAGAGGGTGGTGGGGTTATGGACATTGCGGAGGGTATGTGGTATGATGAGTGCTGTGAAGTGTGTAAATCTGGCGATTCACAGACCTGTACCCCTGGGGCTAGTAATACATTAAATGTTTATAAAATTAAAAATTAAAAAAAATAAAGATCAAATTTTGCTTGTTAAAATAAAATCTTGATGTGATTTTATCAGATTAACTTTAACAGATACATAGTCTTGGGAGAATAGATATTTTTCTAAAATTGAATTTCTTTTTTATAAACATATCTCAATTTATTTGGATCTTTTAAATTATTTAACTTTTTCTCCATAATTTATGTACATTTTTGTTAAAGATATCTGTTGCTATTTCATGTTATTATCACTTAGTATTTATAGCTGTTAAATAATAAGAAATTGAATTTTATATATATGTTACACATAGCAACAATACTAAATTTTATTAATTTTTAAAAATTTTATTTGTATTGTATATTTTTCAGTGTAAACATTTAGACTTTGTTTACAAATGTAATTCTTTGTTTGAAAATGCCATTATCACCCTTAACAAAATTAACAATTATTACTTGGTATTATTGGGTTCCCAACTCATGTTTAAAGTTTTTCAACTGTGTCAAAAATGTATTTTTGAAGATGGTTTCTTACAATTTAGATCCAAACAAACTCCTCAAATCCCCCCCCATTTTTTAAATGTTATTGTTAATGTTGAAGAAACCAGGAATGCAGTTGTCCTGAATTCTAGATTTATCCACTTGTTCTTTCACTGTGTCATGTAACTTGTTCCTCTATAACCCATGTTTCCTATAAACTGGTAGTAAGATCTTATATCTAGGTTCTATTTCTTTGGGCAAAATCATACACAAGGGGTGATAAGTACTTCATTTTATATCACATTAGGAGGCACACAATGCCTGAATGTTCCCATTTTCCTGATATGAAGAATGGTCAGTGAGTTAAAGATGGCAATAGGCGTTGCAAAATGGTTGTTGTTTAATATGGTATATTTGGTTACTCTGAAATACAATATCAATAGGAAAGACAATAAAAAAGCTTAATTATTTCTTCCATTGACAATTTTCAGAGTAAGAATTAGGTTTGTCAGTTAGCCTCCAATTATGACTGCCGGAAGTTATAACTTTTTTTGGAGGACCAGTGATTTTTTTTTTTAGTAAAATTAATCCTCAATGTGTATGTTTTATATGCAATGCTTCAAACTGATTTCTATTTATTTCAATATTATTCTTGCTCAAATTATTCCATTCTTGGTTAATGAGATCTCATTGATGCTGGCTTCTCATTTTTTTTAATTGAGATATGAACTCTACATACAAAGTATGCTTATTTTACAGTAAAACATTCCGATAGTAAGCATTCTATTTAATCATTTTTGACAAATGTGTATACTCATAGTATATATGCATATAACTCACAGTCCTAACAAGACACTGAAAAATTCTGTCACCCAGTAGTATCTGTTCTTCTAATTTCTAGCCAATCTCCTACCAGAAGAAAAAGTGGATATAATTCCTAATTAAGTTAGTTTGGCTATTTTAAATTACCATTCAAGTGGAATCATACAATAGGTACTATTTGTTTGTTTGACTACTTTCATTCAGCATAAATTTTGAGATTTTGAGTGAGGTCAGAGGTAAGTTTTTCTTTATCTGCAATGCATGTATTTAGTTGTTCTTATCATGGTTTTCTGGAAGAATAAGAATTACTGTATATATGTGGCATATTTCTATACTTCAGATATTGTTATATTGATTAATCTATCCTTTTGACAATATAATGCTATTCTTGATATTTTTATCTTTATAGTGAATCTTGAAATCAAGGTAAATTTCCATTTTATTTTTTTCAGGATTGTTTTGACTACTCTTGGTCTTTTGCCTATCTAGATTATTTTTAAATCAACTTACCCATTTCTAGGGGAAAAAAAGAAGAACAATTGGAATTTTTAGTACTCTTTTTTTAAATCTACAGAATTGTGTGGGAAGTGGGCATATTATTTATATTGGGTCTTTTAAACCATAAACATATTTCTTTACGTAGATCTTCTGTGATTTTACTCAGCAATATTTGCAAGTTTTTATACATTAACTTTATCTAACTTAAAAAAATCCCATTTATTTCTAGTTTTATAAGATTTTTCTTTTGTATTTTAATAGTTGGAGACTCCAAATAGGAGTATGTGTGCTGTGCATGCATTTAGTTTGTGAATATTCTGTTTAGAATTATTGTGTACATTTATAAGCGAGATTAGCTGGTATATGTATCTTGTCATCTATCAAATACTGACATAGTGAAATTAGATGTCAGGAATGGCTGTTTTTTTAATCAATAATTTCATTTTTACCTAAATGGGCACTCCAGTGTTTCTTAGAACTTGTTCACATTTGTACCTGTAGCTCTGTTTGTTTGTTTGTTTGTTTGTTTGTTTGAAGAGTTCCAAAAGTGGCTTTAATGACTTAAATGGTTATAATCTAGTCAGGATTTCTACTCTGTAGCTTATGGCAAGTTATATTTTAATAAATAATTTCACATGTTGCATAAGATTTAAAATTTAATGGAATGAACTGTCTAAGCACTCACACATTTTTTTTCATTTTGAATATTTCCGTAATTATTGCCACATTTGATTATTAATTTCTTTACCTCTGCTTTTTTTTTTATTAACATATAATGTATTATTTGTTTCAGGGGTACAGGCCTGTGATTCATCAGTCTTACATAATACACAGCACTCACCACAGCACATACCCTCCCCAAAGTCCATCACCCAGCCACCTCATCCCTTCCACCTCCTTCTCCTCCAGCAACCCTCAGTTTTGTTTCCTGAGATTAAGAGTCTCTTATGGTTTGTCTCCCTCTCTGGTTTCATCTTGTTTCATTTTTTTCCCTCTCTTCCCCTTTGATCCTCTGCCTTGTTTTTTAAATTCCACATTATCAGTAAGGATCTTTTTAAAGGTAATCTTATCAGATTTTACTATTTCATTAGACTTTTCAAAATGACATTTGGTTTTGCAAATCTTTCTTATTTTTCTTTTGAAATGTCTTTTCCCATCTGTATTGTTACTTTCATTTTGCCTACTCATACTCTGCAATTTTTAGTTCATTAATGTTCAACCTTTCTTGTTGCCAAACATAGACATTTAAGGCTACAAATTCCAACCAATACACTGTTTCAGGTGCATTTTATAAATGTGACAAATTGCATCATCATTATTTCTTATTCTGCCATACTGCAGATCTTAGTTATGATTCTTTTTCAACTTTGTGTTGTTTAAAATTATGTTTTTAATTTGAAAACATTAATTACTGCATATTTTTGGTATTTGATTTTAACATAATTAAACTGTGGTTAGATAAATTAAACTGATACTGATGTACTAAAATTTGTGAACAAAATCATTGCCTACTGCGTAATTTCTTTCTAATAAATAATTCTAAAACCTTGAGATGAACAGGTGATATCCATATTTTTAGTGCTGTGCTCTATTTTTATCAATGAAAAGATAAGTGATTTTATACCTGTGACTATTATTATGAAGTTGTCATTTTTTCTCGTAATTCTATAAAAATTTTCTTCATAGATATAAGGCTATACATATTTAGAATTATTGTCTTCCTAGTTAATTGTAAATTTATTATTATAATGACATGACACTTTATATCAATAATGCTATTTTTGCATACATTGTTTCATAATATTTTCATAATATAATATATACAAATTACTTTCTTTTTGTTTAGTTTTCTCAGTTTATCTTTGTTCTTCATCTCCAATCTTAGGAATCTTTATGTTGTATTTTTTTTGAAACACCAGATAGTTCACTTCTTTTGATTTGTATTTTTTAACTTTTTTTTATTCTTAGGAATTTAATATTTATTTGGGTAACTGACATGCCTATGAAGAAAACTAAGATTCAATTAAAAGAAATATACATATGTAGAAATTAGTTTCTTCCTATCTAGTGAAGAAGAAATATATAAATGATCTAAGATTTATATACTACTTATGAGCTTCACTTTTTTTTTACTGTATTTTTAAATTCAACTTGACAATGCTTGCTTTTTATTGGAAAAATTAATGTATTTATTATTATTACTTAAATATTTAGATTTATCTACACCAGCTTGCTTTGCTATTTTAATGTTGACTTGCTTCTGTATTTTTTTTCTTTCCTATTTTGTAAAATTAAGGCTCATTTTAATTACGTAATTCTTAAAATAGAATCAGTTATATACCCACTTTAAGTTTTCAACTGATTTACTAAAAATTTATCTTAACTTCTTTTTTAACATTAAAATTTATCAATATGACTACTATCTTGCTTGCAACATAAAAATCTGTTATTATTAACTCTGATCAGTCCCATTTTATATATATTTTTGTCCAGTATTTCAGTGTCACCTAACATTTTTATTGCATAATTAGTAATGTTAATTATTATACTTATTCATTAAATGTTGTTTAGCTTTATCCACAGGCTTATCAGTATTAACTGTATTTTTTTCCATCTGGGTTCAATTTCTGTCTTAAATTACATCTTTTGGGGAGTTTTTTTAGCTGGGAACTGATACTGAAATCTCAGTACATCTCTCCCTCTTTTTCTCGACTTGAAATTTTCTTAATAGTGTTTTAAGAGGGGCACCTGGGTGGCTCAGTGGGATAAAGCCTCTGCTTTCAGCTCCGGTCATGATCCCAGGGTTCTGGGATCGAGCACACATCGGGCTCTCTGTTCGGCAGGGAGCCTGCTTCCTCCTCTCTCTCTCTCTCTCTGCCTGCCTCTCTGCCTACTTGTGATCTGTCTGTCAAATAATTAAAAATCTTTAGAAAAAAATAGTGTTTTAAGAATCCTTATCTTGGCACAAAATTCCAAACTGACAAGAAATGCATTTTATCATTTGGAAAGCATTATTTTACAATTTGTTTTTTTTTTTTATTATTGCTGTTGACAAATCTGTTATTTTTATTGTTGCTCTAGTCTACTTATTTACCTGTCTTGCTTTCCCAGTTGTTTTTAGGTGAGATCTGTTTAGAACTTGTGCTCAATTTTTAATTGGTTTGTTTTCCAAATATTGAGTTTTAACAGTCCTTTGTATATTTTAGTAGACAGTCTTATATGAAATGAATCTTTTACTAACATTTTCTCCAAAGCTGTGGCTTGTCTTTTTGTTCTCTCAGCAGTGCTTTTCACAGAGCAGTCGTTTCAACTTACTAACTTTTCTTTCAAAGATTATTCTTCTGGTGGTGTTTCTAAAGCATCATTGCTATATCCAAGGTCACCTAGATTCTCCTATGTTATCCTCTAGGAGTTGTATAGTTTTGCATTTTACCTTCAGGTGTATGATTCACTTTGAATTGTTCTGTATATGTGACAGATGTAAAATCCATATTTAAATTTTTCTGGCAGACATTTTTTAAAAATAATAAAATATCATCATTATCATTTGTTACTCCTTTATCTCTCTCAGAAATACACACACACACATGCATATATCTCATTGTTGGATTACATAATATCTCATTATAAGTGCCTCAAGCAGACCTCTATCTTTACATGCTAACCACATTGATCTTTGTTTAGTTCTTATAAACATACATATTTTTGCCCACTTTATGTATTCTCCCCATACTTAAATATTTTCCCTCTTTGTTCTCCCTTGGATATTTAAATCTTCTTCCTTCAAGTAGCAGAAAATTATTTCTTTTGGAAACTTTTCATAGTTTTTTGTTTGTGTCTTCCTAACTCATTCATCTGCACACTCAAATACCCAAGTACTTCTCATAGTTAGAATATAGAGAATGTCACATATATTCATGCAATATGTTAATTATTTTCTGTCCCTTCCATTAAAAGATACTTGAGTATAGAAATCTTGTTTTTTAGTATTTTGATTGCTTTGTCATTGTATCTTAGGCCCTCCTACAGTATATGACATATGCTATTTTCTTAAAAAATATTGGTTTTATAAAAAATTATTAATTGGGTAGGCCCCTTGGCTCTGTCTTGCAGTTAGGGTAAATGTCTTTCAATCATGGAGATACTCTGTGACCTTCAAACTGGATGTAATTTCTCGTGTAAACTCTTTAAAAACCACTGGCTTCCTTCAAGATATATACCACATTAGGAAACACATACACACACACACACACACACACACACACACACACACACTTGTTTGTGTTATTCGTTAAAGTCTCTATGTCTCACTAAGTTCCTTCATGGAATTTAATAATCTAACTTCCATTAGAGTAGGGGCCAGATAAAGATTTGCAGTTTTCCAAAATAACCTAGGTGCCCAACACAGTGCCTGTTGCATGAGGGGAAGTAAACAAATATCAATGTTAGGGTGGAAATATGGAGGAAAAATAGAAAAGAATGAAGGAAGAAAGAAGGATCAGGGAATGATCATAAATTTGCAGTGAATCATCCAAAACAAATTTAATTTTCTTTTTAAGAAATACTAGCTATACATCCTTAAGCAATTCCCTTAATGTCTTTGATCCTGTCTTAAAAATACTTACTAGAGATAAGTTACTACTTAATGCCACATATTAGGTGTCCAATTCTTTCTATCTTATTTTACTTACAATACTTACTTCTGGACTCCTTACATACCCACACTTTTATTTTCACCTACAACTCTTTTCTTCCCTTCTACAGGAAGATGATTCCCAGAAATTTATCCTGCTATTGATTTACATTTTGGGGAGGTATAGAAAGAATTTTATTTTATACTTTTATTTTTAGACTTTTTTATTATTATGTTCAATTAGCATAAGGAATAGCATGTTGATTTATATTTTGAACTAGTTACAACATCATAAGATGTTGAGTATTAACTCTTTTGTTTAGCATATTGTCGGGTCATTAGTAGATATATGATATAACAGAATGGGATATTAATATAGTTCAGTTTTTGTTGAGAGCAGGAAGGTAGAAAGAAAGAAAGAAAAAAAAAGAGCCTTGGGAAAGAAATATCCTCCAAGGAAGAACTGTCTTAGAAAGGTGTTTCAAGTTGGTACTAGAGACGGATGAGATAAAATAATAAATGCACAGAAATTATTAAAAATAAAAAAATAAAAAGTGTGAAATGTGAGGATTATTTCACCGTATTTACTAGGATTTCTCAATCAAATCCTACTTTAAGCTATTTTCATTGTGTTCTCTTGTTTCTGAATGTATGTTTAATCTTACCTTTAATTCTGGTATATTTTTGTTTCCTGAACATCCTCCCATCCAACTCTCTCTTAGTGTGTTATCTCTCTCTCAACTCTCTCTCCCTATCACACACACACACACACACACACACACACACAAACACACACTCTCCCTGGACCATTTTGACTTTGATCATACATATTACCCTAACACTAAGTAAATTTAGTTATCAAATGAATGCATCTAATCTGTTACATGTGTAGGAATTATTATGTTTCTTTCTTTGTTCTTCTTTGGTAGTGAAGTCCATGATAAACCATTATAACAATTTAGTGGTTGTGTGTTTATCAGTCTCCACTACTAGATCTAATCTCCTTAACACAATAGATTATGGTGCTTTCCTTACTATACCATTCTCGATAACATACATCTTACACATAGAATATGTTTTAAAACTTGAGATATAATTAAGTGGAGTTATATTTTAATTTGTTTTGATAAATGTTTCACTTAGTTTCTGTAAAAATGTTTACTCCCTAATATTTGAGGTTTTTTGAGTTTACAGAAAAATTGAAAGATGACATAACCTAGGTTCAAGAAAAGTTAAGATTTTACAGCTCTACTAGGTTTTGATTCATAGAAAGATACACAAGATTTTGCCGAAGGACTATTGGACTCTCTGAGACAAACACAGAGCTCTTGCTATCAGTATCAAATTAGATTCCAACTGAACTAGCTAACAAATTCTAGACTTGTAAATGCTAAACTTGTTGGCTTGTCTGTGGAATTATGACTAATATTTAGCAAGACCTTTAGATTCACTAAAAACTATTTTGCCAAGAGATGCATACCTGAAAGCTCTACTTCATACAAAAATATCCATTTTCCAACAGCATGAATACATTTTAGGTAAACCCAATTAAGAAAGGTTAAAGACTGTAGCTTAGAGATTTAAGAAAGGGTTAAGGTTCTCTTAATGAATCAGTAAGTATAAAGGATTGACAAGAACCAGAACAAATAGGCACTGAGTTAAAATAAGAAGAAGTCTCAGACAGCTCTGTACTTGACTATCTTAAAACAGAGTTCCACTGGTGAGTTGTAGTGAAGCTATTAATTTAAGTGAAGCTATTAATTTCAATCAGCATGGAACTTTTTTCTGAGCTTCTACATACAAACCACTTTTCATCTACAAATAATCTCATCGTTTTGATTTTTCAAGTGAAAATTCACTATCCCCCCAAATACTGTTTTATTATATGACTATCTTCTGTTCCGTGATTGTGTGCATGTCCAAAATACTGGCATACGTTCTAGTATATGTGCTTTACTTTAATAGAAATATTAGGTATGTGTAAATCAGAGGTAGAGGAGATACAGGATATTAAATTATATTAGAAATATGGGTCATCATCTCTCACAACAAGATGACATATTCAACTACTAAGCTCTGTGTGACAAGGAACATTACAACTAAGGATTGCCTTGACTCTTATGGAAAGAGAGTGTTTTGTAAGTTAAAGATGATGTATAGATGATCCCGGTAGTTAAGGAAAAAAAGAAAAAAAAAAGTCACCATCACAATAAACAAGATAATGAGAAAAGAGTGAATTATTTAATTTTTAGTTGAATTATTTTGGTTACTATGACACCACATTGTAAGTAAATAAATCAGGGCTTAGTTACTTTAGAAGAACAAAGTTGAAAAGTGAGAAAGTTATCACCTATTGTAAACACCTGCCTAAAATATTTCAGTGGTTGCAAATGAATTTGCTTCAACAAGACTTACTTTTTAATTTTTTTAATTGTGGTTGCACATTGTTCAATATATTTAAACACAGCTTTGGAAGTATTTTATTAATATGCAAAAATACTTAATGACTTTTTTCCCATCTAGTGATAAAAATGTTCACATGGAAGGTCAGAACACTTCAAAATCCTTCTAGATTATTCATTCAAATATATTTTATACTCAAAACAGGCAGATGTTGACACATACATAAGTAGAGTTATATTCAACTAATGAATCATTGAACATTATATCAAAAACTAATGATTGCATTATGCCTTGGCTAATTGAATTAAAAAAAAAAAGGAGAAGTTTCTACAGCACAGGTATCCGATGTTTCTAACAAGACATTTGTAGTCTCAGCAATTACTTTAAGTGTTGTGCAGGTGCCATACTCCTCAAACTGCAGCTCAGGTTTCAGATTATACAAAAGAACACAGCTAAAGATGTTCTAAAATGCATGCAAAAAGAGAGGGGGAAAAAACTTTTCTCCATTTTAAAATGTAAGATTTCCTTTCAAAGGTTTATGTCACTTTTTAAGGTGAAAAAATAAAAACAAACAAACAAAAAACATAATTGTGTTGTAGCATTTCCAATCACAATGAGGCAATCAAAAATGAGTCAAATGATAGGGAAATGCAATGTCCTTGCAAAGTCTTGCACTTATACCTTAAAAGAATAAATAAGATTTCTAGGAGTAAATAGCAATAATTAAGAGACCAGAGGTATATTAAGCACAATGAATTCCAAGATACTAATCTCTACCTCAACTTTGGAAGAAACTTGAATTTATGAATTAAATCTAAACTTTAAGAGTTTAAGTTTTATTTATTCTGTCAAAATATGTTTTATTTAATTTGAAGTACTATGAGGAGACTCCATAAAGTTTCCTTTAGAGTGTTAAATAACTACCACAAAAATCACTTCTTTGGTAGGCAAATATAAACATCTAAGGAAAAGGAAAGGTATTAAGTGCTTTCCAAGACACCTAGTGAGAGGATATAGAGTAAAAAAAAAAAAAAAAAAAAAAACAGCAGGAGGGCACAGATTGCATAGAGCACTGTGTGTTATACGCAAAAAATGAATCATGGATCACCACATCACAAATTACTGACATACTGCAGGGTGACTAACATAACATAATAAAAAAAAAAGATTAAAAAATAAAAAAATATCAGCTGAGTCATTTTCAGAATTCAAGTCTATAAAAAATAGTGGGAGAACCACAGGTGAATTCACTAAAGGGACCAAGTTACGATGTAAAATGTTGGAGAGGGATGCCAAGTGATCTGGGCCAGTACAGAACAATGCTAGTATTGAATTTCTTACTGTCCATTGCAGCTCGAGTTTCAATTAGGATTGAATAGAAGTTGTTAGATCAGCTTGTACATTGGGTTTTTATTTAGAGCCTTACATGAAACAACTCCCACATTTTCTCCTGAGTCATAATGTATAATTTCAAACAGAGATCATGGTTTACACCCTGCAAGGAATCAACTTAAAGTTCTAGCTCTGAAATACAATTGAAAAGAGACAGATTAACACAATTAGGGCCTTAAAATTTTTTCTTGCCTTTATATTTATCCTAAATTTATAAAAATACAATTGAGGTAAAATGAAAAAAAATAAACATCATAATAACTAGTACTATAGCTGTATGATCGTTATGTACCAGTTACCATGCTAAATTATCTACATGCATTATTTAATTTAATACTCAAACATGACTCTGTGTTGTGTTGCACTTTGAGGTATGTACTTTCATCACAAGTTTTCATATGAGGAATCTGTGACTTAGAAAATTTGAGTAAATTACCTGAGGTCCATAAGATTTGAACCTAAATGGTTTGATCCATATCTCTTTATTAATTTATTAAAGTACAGACATGTTTACTAGAGGATCTTCCATCTTCAAATTCTGTTTTTCAGAAATGATTGAAATGAATAGTTTGTTTCAACACTCCAGTAATTTAATATACCCATCTATCGACCAGAAATTGGCATGCTATTTTGCATGTCAATACATCAAAATTTTCTATTCTAATCTATTATATTACTATTTTTGTAGAATGTAAGTTTTGAGGATTAAAGAAAAACTTAATATTTTGGAATAAGAAGTTCCAAAGATATTTACTAAAATATATTTAGTTTTCAATATCTGTTTTTATTCTGTTTGCTTTCTATTGCCTTTGTTCTAAATTTTTGATTTATAGTTACAGTTATTTATAGTGATTATATATGATCACTAATCGCTAATAATAATAATCAATAATCAATAATGTGCCTATTTAGTTTAGTTTTGTCATCTGGTAATTTTTTTTTTAAATCTCTCTTTTTCTCAGAGACCAAGCTCTTGTGTAATTGAAAATGACTTTTTTCTACCTATATATTTTTCTACCTATATATGTATATATAGATAAAAATTCATACATATCTATATGTATATATAGATAAAAATCTTTATGATTTTTTTTCCTGGTGTGTAATATAACTACTCAGAAGTTATTAATTTGATAACTTTATTCACTGTCTTTCGATTGTTTTTCTCTTTATTTTCTATTTTAGGATATTATGTTTGTTGAATTTCTTTGGCCATCTCTATGTTGCCTCAGGAGATGTAGTTAGCATAAGGGTTAAGAAGGTGTGCTCTGATGAAAGCCTGATTAGGTTTCAGCCACAACTCCATAATTTAGTTGCTGTATGAACACAGAATAATTTAATCCCTCTGAGCCTCAGTTAATCTACTGAGTTTATCCACTGTAATGTGGAAATAATAATATAATTTTCATCAGAAGATTTTTGTGATGATTAAGTTAATATATGTAAGGTACTTATAACTGGGCCAAAAAAATGCAGGTTTTAGCTATTATTATCTCTCCTCTCTACTTTGTCATTTATTTTCTCTGTGATGACTTTTATTCTCTTCTCTTTCTTTCTTTACTGTATTTATTTCTCCAAATATCTTAACACCAGTTATTGATTTTAGTAGTCTGTAGTCTAATTCCAATAGTTTAAATTTATGTAATGATTTTATTTTTATTTGTTGATAACTGCCAGGGCAATGTGCATTTTTTCTATCTTCTTACAACTTTTTAACTTCTTATTGCTTCTTCTGTTTAAGTTATTCATAAAAATTGTTCTTTTTTCACTAATTTATTTTAGATTGTTAAAAAATGCTTGACTAAAATATTCTTATATGTCTGGAAACTGAAATTCATAAATCATCTATAATTTTATTTTTAGTTTTTTTTAAGATATACTCTATTTGAGAAAGAGAGAGAGAGAGGACGTGGTGGGGGAGGGACAGAGGGAGAGGTCTCAAGCAGATTACATGCTGAGTGTGGAACCTGATGCAGGACTTGATCTCATGACCCTGAGATCACTACCTGAGTAGAAACTAAGAGTCAGAAGCTTAATCAACTGAGCCACCTAGATGCCCCACAAATCATCTATAATTTAAATGATTCTCTCTTTTAATGCTATTTTAATGTGTATGAGTATCTACTCAAAGCTACCAACTTATTGAGATTTGACTTGGGGCATTTCAATTTGTTTTCTTGTGTTAATTGTATTTGTTTGTATGTTTGTCCAGTAATTGACTAGAAATGAACATAGGTCACTAATCCATTACCTGAAGGTGGAAAAGTGAGCACCCAGTATTGTAACTCTTCTGATTCAGATTTGGTCTCCTGTTGAAAGCAAACAGACAACCAGGACAAAATTTGGTGATGCTCATTTTTATACCTCTCCACTCACAGAGTCTTGGTTTTTGTTTTGTCTTGTTTTGTTTTGTTTGTTTTGTAATTAGAAAATTTTAAAATCAAGTTTAGGTGACCCTGGGTACCACCTTCAAATAGAAGCATTTTTCATCTTCTGTATTCTCCTTAATGCCTCATTACCAGCAAAGCTTTCTTTCAGGACTCTTAGATCTTAGTATGAAGTGTCCTTGGGGCATGTCCTCAATATAATTCTGTGGTGAGATACCAGGGAAAAACAAAACAAAACAAAAAGCAAAACCCCTAAGTCACAACCCCACAAACTTTAGTCATACTATTTTTAAAATAATTCTCTTGAATTACTGTTTAAAAAATTAAAGAAGTCTCTTGAGTTACTATTTTAAAAAATAAGACTTCACTCAAGAGAATGTCTCCACTCAGTAAATACAGATGAAATGTTTTTCCTTGTTGCAGCATTTTGATCATTTTCAAAGATTTCAAGAGTAGGAGTTGAGTAAGCATGCCTTGAATATATCATGTTTTATTGGAAGTTGCTTAAGACATTTTATTGTCTTTTAAAATAAAAATGTAAGAAAGCAACATTTTCAAATATATAAAGAACATTGGTAATAAAAACTTTGACTGTTCTTTTGGATGTTGTACCATAATGATCTGTTATTTTTTTTTAGTTAGAAATAAATGATTGACTCCAGAACTACATCATTGCCTTGAATTAAGATGTTAATCTACAAGTATTTACATAATAGATTGGAGCTTATTCTATGATGAATCAGAGTGAATAAACCTGTATTACTATATAATAATGTGTGTGTGTGTGTGTGTGTGTGTGTGTGTGTGTGTGTGTGTGAATGACAATATACTTGTATCCCTGACCTTGGAGCAAGACACATGAAAAGTTTATTGGTCTTAGCATAATGGTCTTGAGTATATATTAGTTTGATAATAATTTTATTATCCAGGATTTTTCAGAGAAATAAAACTGATAGGATGTGTATTATGTGTGTGTATAGAATGGAAAGAAGGAAAGGAAGGAAGGAAGGAAGGAATTATTGTTATAAGGAATTGGCTCATGATTCTGGTGGGTGGCAAGTTCAAAATCTACAGGGCAGACACCCAGGAAGGCTGATGTTGTAGTTTTAGTCCAAAGGCTAGCAGTTTGAAGACCCAGGCCAGCCAGTGCTCCAGTTTGAATCTGAAGAGCATCTGTTGTAGTACCAGGGATAATCAATGCTGCACATGAAATCCAATGGCTATGTGCTAGAGAAATTCTTTCTTGCTTGGAGAAGGCCAGTCTTTTTGTTCTATTCAGAGACTCGGTTAATTGGATAGGCCCTGGTCACAGTATGGACGGCAATCTGTTTTACTTAAATCCATCAATTTAACTGTTAATCTCATCTAAAATTACTCTCACAGAAACACCCAAAATTATGTTTGACCAAATATCTGGGCACCCCATGGCCCAGCCAAACAGACACATAAAATTAACCACCACAATTATCTCAGAGATTGAAATGAACTGTCTGTTGATAAGAATCCTAATAATCAGTATTTACTAGTTGTGCTCAATCATAAATCAATAAGAGAACACAAGAAATAATAAAATTTTTCTTTCCAAAACATTGTGTTTAAAAAAAAAATAAAAACTTAAATGGGTGAGTAGAGAAAGTCTATATACAAAGTCTATGTATAGATATCAGCCCCATTATAAATGGTCCTATTAAAAACTGGCAATTTACACATAAATATCTCCAAATAGACATCCCTTTAAAAAATTAAACTGCATTTATTGTTTAAGATCAATGTCTTCTTTATTAAATTCACTGTTTGAACTTATTTTCCAATTTTAAAAAAATGTTTAAAAAATAAAATTATGTTTTTTAAAATCCTGAAGGAATTTTTTCCTTTATCTTAGAAAATGCCAGCAGCTGGGGTGTCTGGGTGGCTCAGTTGGTCAAGCATTTGACACTTTTTTTTAGCTCAGGTCATGTCCTTAGGGTTATGAGATGGATCCCTGTATGGTCTCCGTGCTCAGCAGGAAGTCAGCTTGAGATTCTGTCTCTCCTCTCCCTCTGCCCCTACCTCCACTAGTGCATGCTTTCTCTTTATCTCTCTCTCAAATAAATAAATTAATTAAAAGAAAGAAAGAAAGAAAGAGAGATAGGAAGGAAGGAAGGAGGGAAGGAAGGAAGGAAGGAAGGAAGAAAGAGAAAGGAAGAAAGAAATAAAGAAAATCTCAGCTGCTAACTTTTGGACAATCTATTCAATTTACAAATGAACTAGTTTCTAAATATTGTTTTTAACATCATGAGATTCTGGTGAAGAACAGAGAAAAATATTAACACACCATGACTCTCATTTCTTTTTACCATATTAATGGCTGATTAATATATAATTGATTGTATAAATTGAGTTTATGTCAAATTGGCACCTAAGCCATCTGAAAAAGTAACAATCTATTTCTAGGCTTTGGCAACAGAATTATTTGGAGAACGCCACCCAAAATATCTTTCATTTAGCTCTTCTGAGTTTTATTATTATTATTATTATTATTATTTCATTGGGATTTAGAGAATGAGAGGCTAACAAAATACTGTTACTTGTCAACTTTTATATAGTGCTTACTATGTGCTGAACACTTGTCTCAGTATTTTTCCTATGAAGCATGTTTTTCTTAGTACTTTTTATATGACAACACTTTTAATCCTCACAGTAAATCACATTTATATTCACATGTCCACTTTAAAGACTAGATAAATGAGTCACAGAAAGTGAAATCTTTCCCCAAGTTCACTGTAATAATGAATCTGGTTCTTAATCACTTTACTACTTCTGCATTAAAATGTACCCATGCAGCATTATTGCTCATGGTTGATAGTACATATGAGTTTGTTTAGTATGGCAGTAGATAAAAAGATGCAAAAATAAAGATGCCTATATGTCAAAAAAGATAAATGTTTATGCATATATAGCAGGTAAACATAAAATAGTACCCCAAAGAGAAACTATGTCATATCCACCATGAGACTGGTAAATTTTTAAAGTATAATAACATCAAGTGATAGCAAGGATGGGATAAAATCACAACATTTATACACCTTTAGCAAGGATTTAAAATACTGCAAATCCAACAAAAAACAATTTGGTGTGTCTAATTAGATATGCATATAACTTCTGTGCATTCTTTTGACATCTGACTCAGCCCATGCTTTATGACCTAGAGAAACTCTTGCATTTGCTGGAATTTCAATTTTCTCCATCAAATTTCCAATGTAATACATTTCAGGGGGGACAGTTTTTGTCTTTTGGGAGGCTGCCAGATATAGTCCTTTACAAAGTGGTAATTTCTGGAAAACAGGTCATGGTTTGCCTCCCTAGCAGGTAGAGAAAACTGCTAGCAGCTTTGTTATTTCCTGATGTTATGTTTGGACATTTGAGTTACTCAGTGGCAGAGAAGCTTCTGGACCCTTGTAACAGGAGATTTTCTCTAACTCTAGCAAATTCTACTTAACGCTGAAAAAAAATTCTGGCTTTCTAAACTCTGCTCACGTTCTTTTAAAAATGTCTTCCTTTAACTTTACATGAGACAGCCTGTGGAGCACATCAAAAAAAAAAAAAATGCTTGTCAGAGAATACCTGATAATTCCAAGCCATGTGCTCATTAATGAAACCACTTTATAGAATACTTAAAAAGTAACTTCTATATGGGAAATTACAAGCATTTTCCGGTAACCCCACAAATATTTATGGTATTAATGTGAACAAAGTGACAAAATTTCAATGAAGAATGAAAGGGATGGGCTTTTACACACAGCAAAGTGGGAAATAAATAATTCACTTACTGGATTTTTTTTTTTTTTTTTATTTTTTTTTTTTTTTTAAATTTTATTTTTCATAAACATATAATATCTTTTTATCCCCAGGGGTACAGGTCTGTGAATCGCCAGGTTTACACACTTCACAGCACTCACCATAGCACATACCCTCCCCAATGTCCATAATCCCACCCCCCCACACCCCCCCATTAACCCTGAGTTTGTTTTGTGAGATTAAGAGTCACTTATGGTTTGTCTCCCTCCCAATCCCATCTTGTTTCATTTACTCTTCTCCTACCCCCTTAACCCCCCATGTTGCATCTCCTCTCCCTCATATCAGGGAGATCATATGATAGTTGTCTTTCTCCGATTGACTTATTTCGCTAAGCATGATACCCTCTAGTTCCATCCACGTCGTCGCAAAAGGCAAGATTTCATTTCTTTTGATGGCTGCATAGTATTCCATTGTGTATATATACCACATCTTCTTTATCCATTCGTCTGTTGATGGACATCTAGGTTCTTTCCATAGTTTGGCTATTGTAGACATTGCTGCTATAAACATTCGGGTGCACGTGCCCCTTCGGATCACTACGTTTGTATCTTTAGGGTAAATACCCAGCAGTGCAATTGCTGGGTCATAGGGTAGTTCTATTTTCAACATTTTGAGGAACCTCCATGCTGTTTTCCAGAGTGGTTGCACCAGCTTGCATTCCCACCAACAGTGTAGGAGGGTTCCCCTTTCTCCGCATCCTCGCCAGCATCTGTCATCTCCTGACTTGTTAATTTTAGCCATTCTGACTGGTGTGAGGTGGTATCTCATTGTGGTTTTGATTTGTATTTCCCTGATGCCGAGTGATGTGGAGCACTTTTTCATGTGTCTGTTGGCCATCTGGATGTCTTCCTTGCAGAAATGTCTGTTCATGTCCTCTGCCCATTTCTTGATTGGATTATTTGTTCTTTGGGTGTTGAGTTTGCTAAGTTCTTTATAGATTCTGGACACTAGCCCTTTATCCGATATGTCATTTGCAAATATCTTCTCCCATTCTGTCAGTTGTCTTTTGGTTTTGTTAACTGTTTCCTTTGCTGTGCAAAAGCTTTTGATCTTGATAAAATCCCAATAGTTCATTTTTGCCCTTGCTTCCCTTGCCTTTGGCGATGTTCCTAGGAAGATGTTGCTGCGGCTGAGGTCGAAGAGGTTGCTGCCTGTGTTCTCCTCAAGGATTTTGATGGATTCCTTTCTCACATTGAGATCCTTCATCCATTTTGAGTCTATTTTCGTGTGTGGTGTAAGGAAATGATCCAATTTCATTTTTCTGCATGTGGCTGTCCAATTTTCCCAACACCATTTGTTGAAGAGGCTGTCTTTTTTCCATTGGATATTCTTTCCTGCTTTGTCGAAGATTAGTTGACCATAGAGTTGAGGGTCTATTTCTGGGCTCTCTATTCTGTTCCATTGATCTATGTGTCTGTTTTTGTGCCAGTACCATGCTGTCTTGATGATGACAGCTTTGTAATAGAGCTTGAAGTCCGGAATTGTGATGCCACCAACTTTGGCTTTCTTTTTCAATATTGCTTTGGCTATTCGAGGTCTTTTCTGGTTCCATATAAATTTTAGGATTATTTGTTCCATTTCTTTGAAAAAAATGGATGGTACTTTGATAGGAATTGCATTAAATGTGTAGATTGCTTTAGGTAGCATAGACATTTTCACAATATTTATTCTTCCAATCCAGGAGCATGGAACATTTTTCCATTTCTTTGTGTCTTCCTCAATTTCTTTCATGAGTACTTTATAGTTTTCTGTGTATAGATTCTTAGTCTCTTTGGTTAGATTTATTCCTAGGTATCTTATAGTTTTGGGTGCAATTGTAAATGGGATTGACTCCTTAATTTCTCTTTCTTCTGTCTTGTTGTTGGTGTAGAGAAATGCAACTGATTTCTGTGCATTGATTTTATATCCTGACACTTTACTGAATTCCTGTACAAGTTCTAGCAGTTTTGGAGTGGAGTCTTTTGGGTTTTCCACATATAGTATCATATCATCTGCAAAGAGTGATAGTTTGACTTCTTCTTTGCCAATTTGGATGCCTTTAATTTCCTTTTGTTGTCTGATTGCTGAGGCTAGGACTTCTAGTACTATGTTGAATAGCAGTGGTGATAACGGACATCCCTGCCGTGTTCCTGACCTTAGCGGAAAAGCTTTCAGTTTTTCTCCATTGAGAATGATATTTGCGGTGGGTTTTTCATAGATGGCTTTGATAATATTGAGGTATGTGCCCTCTATCCCTACACTTTGAAGAGTTTTGATCAGGAAGGGATGCTGTACTTTGTCAAATGCTTTTTCAGCATCTATGGAGAGTATCATATGGTTCTTGTTCTTTCTTTTATTAATGTGTTGTATCACATTGATTGATTTGCGGATGTTGAACCAACCTTGCAGCCCTGGAATAAATCCCACTTGGTCGTGGTGAATAATCCTTTTAATGTACTGTTGAATCCTATTGGCTAGTATTTTGGCGAGAATTTTTGCATCTGTGTTCATCAAGGATATTGGTCTGTAGTTCTCTCTTTTGATGGGATCCTTGTCTGGTTTTGGGATCAAGGTGATGCTGGCCTCATAAAATGAGTTTGGAAGTTTTCCTTCCATTTCTATTTTTTGGAACAGTTTCAGGAGAATAGGAATTAGTTCTTCTTTAAATGTTTGGTAGAATTCCCCCGGGAAGCCATCTGGCCCTGGGCTTTTGTTTGTTTGGAGATTTTTGATGACTGTTTCAATCTCCTTACTGGTTATGGGTCTGTTCAGGCTTTCGATTTCTTCCTGGTTCAGTTGTGGTAGTTTATATGTCTCTAGGAATGCATCCATTTCTTCCAGATTGTCAAATTTGTTGGCGTAGAGGTGCTCATAGTATGTTCTTATAATTGTCTGTATTTCTTTGGTGTTCGTTGTGATCTCTCCTCTTTCATTCATGATTTTATTTATTTGGGTCCTTTCTCTTTTCTTTTTGATAAGTCTGGCCAGGGGTTTATCGATCTTATTAATTCTTTCAAAGAACCAGCTCCTAGTTTCGTTAATTTGTTCTATTGTTTTTTTTGGTTTCTATTTCATTGATTTCTGCTCTGATCTTTATGATTTCTCTTCTCCTGCTGGGTTTAGGGTTTCTTTCTTGTTCTTTCTCCAGCTCCTTTAGGTGTAGGGTTAGGTTGTGTACCTGAGACCTTTCTTGTTTCTTGAGAAAGGCTTGTACTGCTATATATTTTCCTCTCAGGACTGCCTTTGTTGTGTCCCACAGATTTTGAACCGTTGTGTTTTCATTATCATTTGTTTCCATGAATTTTTTCAACTCTTCTTTAATTTCCTGGTTGACCCATTCATTCTTTAGAAGGATGCTGTTTAGTCTCCATGTATTTGGGTTCTTTCCAAATTTCCTCTTGTGATTGAGTTCTAGCTTTAGAGCATTGTGGTCTGAAAATATGCAGGGAATGATTCCAATCTTTTGATAACGGTTGAGACCTGATTTAGGACCGAGAATATGATCTATTCTGGAGAATGTTCCATGTGCACTAGAGAAGAATGTGTATTCTGTTGCTTTGGGATGAAATGTTCTGAATATATCTGTGATGTCCATCTGGTCCAGTGTGTCATTTAAGGCCTTGATTTCCTTGTTGATCTTTTGCTTGGATGATCTGTCCATTTCAGTGAGGGGAGTGTTAAAGTCCCCTACGATTATTGTATTATTGTCGATGTATTTCTTTAATTTTGTTATTAATTGGTTTATATAGTTGGCTGCTCCCATGTTAGGGGCATAGATATTTAAAATTGTTAGATCTTCTTGTTGGACAGTTCCTTTGAGTATGATATAGTGTCCTTCCTCATCTCTTATTATAGTCTTTGGCTTAAAATCTCATTGATCTGATATAAGGATTGCCACTCCTGCTTTCTTCTGATGTCCATTAGCATGGTAAATTCTTTTCCACCCCCTCACTTTAAATCTGGAGGTGTCTTCATGTTTAAGATGAGTTTCTTGTAGGCAACATATAGATGGGTTTTGTTTTTTTATCCATTCTGATACCCTGTGTCTTTTGATTGGGGCATTTAGCCCATTAACATTCAGGGTAAGTATTGAGAGATATGAATTTAGTGCCATTGTATTGCCTGTAAGGTGACTGTTATTGTATATTGTGTCTGTTCCTTTCTGATCTACTACTTTTAGGGTCTCTCTTTGCTTAGAGGACCCCTTTCAATATTTCCTGTAGAGCTGGTTTGGTACTTGCAAATTCTTTCAGTTTTTGTTTGTCCTGGAAGCTTTTAATCTCTCCTTCTATTTTCAGTGATAGCCTAGCTGGATATAGTATTCTTGGCTGCATGTTTTTCTCGTTTAGTGCTCTGAATATATCATGCCAGCTCTTTCTGGTCTGCCAGGTCTCTGTGGATAAGTCTGCTGCCAATCTAATATTTTTACCATTGTATGTTACAGACTTCTTTTCCCGGGCTGCTTTCAGGATCTTCTCTTTGTCACTAAGACTTGTAAATTTTACTATTAGGTGACGGGGTGTGGACCTATTCTTATTGATTTTGAGGGGGGTTCTCTGAATCTCCTGGATTTTGATGCTTGTTCCCTTTGCCATATTGGGGAAATTCTCTCCAATAATTCTCTCCAATATACCTTCTGCTCCCCTCTCTGTTTCCTCTTCTTCTGGAATCCCAATGATTCTAATGTTGTTTCGTCTTATGGTGTCACTTATTTCTCGAATTCTCCCCTCATGGTCCAGTAGCTGTTTGTCCCTCTTTTGCTCAGCTTCTTTATTCTCTGTCATTTGGTCTTCTATATCGCTAATTCTTTCTTCTGCTTCATTTATCCTAGCAGTGAGAGCCTCCATTTTTGATTGCACCTCATTAATAGCTTTTTTGATTTCAACTTGGTTAGATTTTAGTTCTTTTATTTCTCCAGAAAGGGCTTTTATATCTCCCGAGAGGGTTTCTCTAATATCTTCCATGCCTTTTTCGAGCCCGGCTAGAACCTTGAGAATCGTCATTCTGAACTCTAGATCTGACATATTACCAATGTCTGTATTGATTAGGTCCCTAGCCTTTGGTACTGCCTCTTGTTCTTTTTTTTGTGGTGAATTTTTCCGCCTTGTCATTTTGTTTTGCTTTCTCCTCCTTTGGAATTCCGCTGCTCTCCTTGGTATTGAAACTGTACTCCTTGGTAGGTGAACCTGGTCCTGGCTGGGCTTCTTGTTGATCTTCTGGGGGAGGGGCCTGTTGTAGTGATTCTCAAGTGTCTTTGCCCCGGGCGGAGTTGCACCGCCCTTACCCGGGGCCGGGCTGAGTAATCCGCTCGGGCTTGCTTTCGGGAGCTTTTGTTCCCTGAGCGCTTTCCGTAGAGTTCCGGAGGGCGGGAATGAAAATGGCGGCCTCCCGGTCTCCGGCCCGGAGGAGCCGAGAGCCCGGGGCCCCACTCCTCAGTGCGCCCTCAGAGAACAGCGCCGATTTACTCCCGTCACCCTGCCTCTGGCCGCGCTCTGAGCTGACCGAGCCTGCGACCGGTTCAAGGTAACCCCGAGCTGAGAGTCACTCCTCGGCTCTGTCTCTGTAGCCGGCTTCCCTGTTCTAATACCTGTACGCTCTGCGACACTCAGACACCCCCGATCCTTCTGTAACCCTGCGGGACCTGAGGCCGCACTGACCCTGCGTGGGCTTCACCCCGGTTAAGCCTCTGGAGCGATGTCCCTCAGCGGAACAGACTTTTAAAAGTCCCGATTTTGTGCTCCGTTGCTCCGCCGCTTGCTGGGAGCCGGCCCCTCCCCCCGCGGTCTATCTTCCCGTTGCTTTGGATTCACTTCTCCGCCAGTCCTACCTTTCAGAAAGTGGTTGATTTTCTGTTTCTAGAGTTGCTGTTCTTCTTCTCTTCGATCTCCCGTTGGATTTGTAGGTGTTTGCAATCTTTAGATAAGCTATCTAGCTGATCTCCCGCTACCTGAAGTAGTCTCAGCCTGCTACTTCTCCGCCATCTTGACTCCTCTTGTTTTGTTCTTTTTTAATTAAGAAAAAAATTTTTTTAACAAGATCTGCCCTTAAAGGAAACTATTTAATCAGAATTTAACAGACTGGAATTTTCCCAGAGCCTAAAAGACCTGTGGGCGGGGGGACGATTCAACTTCAGCCCCTTCCCTGGATTTTATTTTTAATCTATGATAGAATAACTGTGGTGACTCTGGAGTAGAAAGAGCACAGAACTTGGAAACAGAAGATACATTTTCAGTTTCTGCTTTTATGGCTTGGGTATTTCTGAGCCAAAGCCATAAAAAGGTGACAAAGACTAGGTGTCGTCACTTATGGTGTGTATATAAGTCAAAGTTATTTGAAAATTAGAAGTACTCCATACTATTCCTTATGTTCCACAAATAAGTAAAACCATAAGATAATTGACTTTCTCTGCTTGACTTATTTCACAGCATAATATTCTCCAGTCACATCCAAGTTGATGCAAAAGCTGGGTATTCATCCTTTCTGATGGTGAGTAATATTCTATTGTATATCTGGATCACATCTTCTTTATCCATTTGTCTGTTGAAGGGCATCTTGGCTCTTTCCACAGTTTGGCTATTGTGGACATTGCTACTATGAACGTTGGGGTGTATATGGCCCTTCTTTTCACTACAGCTGTATCTTTGGGGTAAATACTCAGTAAATCAAGGAGGGCACAGAATGCATGGAGCACTGTATGTTATATGCAAACAATAAATCATAGAAAACTACATCAAAAATTAATGATGTATTGTATGGTGACTAACATAACACAATAAAAAATAAAAATAAAAAATAATAAAATAAATAAGTAAATCTAGATTATTCGAAAAAAAGAACGTTAGAAGTACTATATAGTTACAAAAGAATTATTGGCCAAGTGATTTATATCATGGAGGGGTATTTCTTTTTGATTCAACACTTCATATCTTTTGTTTTTCTGTGTATAGATTAGTAGTAGGTCAGAACATGTATTTCATAATACATGAACTTTTGAAAGTTTGAATAAGTGGGCATAGCATAGAATTGACTTAATTGTGGCATGTGGTACACATAATTCAGAAGTTCTATCTTTCATTACTTACTTTAAAATATAAAAAATTAGATGATGGAATGATGGATGGAAGGAGAGATGTGTGATAAAGTAAGCATGTTGATATGTAGGTAGTGGATATGTGGTTGATCATCATATCATTATTTTGACCTTGCTGTATACTTGAAATTTTTCATAACAAAATGTTGGGGGGGGTAGTAAGTGGCTCTTATGAGGGTTGAAATTATCTTCGTTCTGACTGAAATCATGAAAAAGAACTTGCCAACAGAGAATGGCTAAAAGACCAAGCTGCTGACATGGGGTGAACTTCCTTTCAGGGAACAGGAAAAAAAATAAAAGTTATTGTATGTCTTTTATGTTTCTGATTGCTTGTTAAAGATTGCAGACATTCTAAACCCTCCTTGGATGTGTGCTAGAATACAGAAAATTAAAACAGTGTAAGTTTATAGGCAGGTCTTATAAATGAAAAGTAATATGGAAGAATTATTTGATGTATAATTTTTTACTCCATTTAAAGCTTTGCAATTACTTAATTAGTGAATTAACCCACATGCCATCTATTTATGATTCTTTGCCTATTTAAAAGGTGTACACATTTTATGCTGTCATTACTGCCCTCTAAATCATTCTTACAATGGGCATTTTGATTATACCATATAATTATACTAGAAGGTTCAACTTACATTTTGCTTAAAATCATAAGTACAGTTACTTATCCCAAAAGTAATAAATAAATGGATAAATGTCTAAATCATCATACTAAGCTAAATAAACAAAATAGTGCAAATAAATAAAAGAAAGTAGAAGAAAAAGAAAGGAAAAGAAGAAAAAGGGAGGAAGAGAAAGAAGTGGGTAGGAAGAGACACATGAGATCTTCCTTAGAATAAATGAAATGGCAAACGAGCGATATTTAGATGGCATGACAATTTAATAATTTCATTTTGGGTTCATTTCATTTGAACTTCTGTTCAATTTAAGGCTCAAACTCTGTACTGAGGATCTTTATATTTTCTTACCTCCCCCCAACACAAATCTCCCCTCAAAATATTTTTTAAAAATTGATTTGCGGGGCACTTGGGTGGCTCAGATGGTGAAGCATCTGCCTTCAGCTCAGGTCATGATCCCAGGGGCCTGGGATCAAGCCCCACATCAGGATCCCTGCTCAGTGGGGACCCTGTTTCTCCTCCCTCTGCCTGCTGCTCCACCTGCTGCTCTTTCTCTCTCAAATAACTAAATAAAATCTTTAAAAAGATAGAAAAGATAAAACTTATTTAAAAATTATTTTTGGATATCAGGCAAAATGCATATATTCTATAGTGATGAGTTAAGGGACCTGGCTCCTAGGTGATTCTTCTCTACCTCAGGTAGTTCTTAAACACTGACTTATGACACTTGATCTCTTTTTGTTAATTTGTATCCCAGCTTTTGAAGTATCCATGACTGTTTTTCTGTTCTCTTGGCACACTCAGGGGTTGGCCCTTCCTCCTGCCCTTCCATCCCAACTCGTTAAGGTTGACTAGGCCCACCTCCTTTATAATAGTGCAGATTCCCTGAAACCCACAAGGCATCTGCCTCATCCCAACCCTGGCTTCGGTAGTTGACTCTAAAGTTACTGTCATAGAATCACCTCATATCACACCAAAGCAACACTATGGCAGGTGCCTACATTTTTCAATTCTCAATCACCTTTTACATAAGACCATGGTATCATTCCCATGTCAGGAAAAGATTTAATTGCCTATAAAATGCACTCCATTCTGCATGAAACCCTGTGAAGTTGTTTCTTACAGAATCCAAAAGGAGAAGCCCACATGCCCATCTGCTTTTAGCTCTTCTCTTTCCCTGAGGTTTCCATCTTCTCAGTAATTTCCACTTTTTATTTTTGGACCTATGTTCAGAAATAGAAAGTGATGAAAGTCTGGTTTTCTGTTAGATATAGATAGTTTTCTTTGTTTGTTTTGTTTTTAATCATCCAAAGCCCTCTTTACATCTTTCTTCGGCATGAGTCTTTTTTTTTTTTTCCTTTTGTTTCTAAGAAGAATTCACACACCTTCTCCACAGAGTGACAGAGTATCAAGGTCTTATTATGGTGGGAAGACTGCAAAGGATGAAAAGTCAATGAAGGAAATATATCCAGCAATTTCATAAAAATATTATTGTCACTACTAAATTATCTATCCTATATGTCATGATTTATAAAAATAAAAACAATTTATAGAGGACAAAACTATTTTGTGCCAATATGACCATCTATTTTCTTCATATTTATATCAAAAGAGTGTAGATTACAAAACATACGTCAATTAAGATTGTCAATAAATACATTCAAAAATCAAAAGTACTAATTCAAAATTCAAGAACTCAATACATTATTTCTATGGTGCCCAAAAACTCCAAGGTCAAATCTATGAATTCTAGTATATGGTTCTAGTCATTGCTTTCTTGTCAATGAACGTCCTGTACTTTCCATTAAAACATCAATTTGCTAAAGTTCCTTATATACCTGCTCTCAGATTCAATAATTCTATTCCTAGACATACACCCATGGAAAATGGGTGCATGGGTTGATCAAAAGATAATGCGGTATGATTTCACTCACATGTGGAATTTAAGAAATAAAACAACGAGCAAAAAAGAGAGAGAGAAAAACCAAGAAACACTCTGAACTATAGATAATAAACTGATGATTACCAGAGCAGAGGCAAGAGAGGGAATGGGTGAAATATGTGATGGGGATTAAAGAGAACACTTATCATGATGAACATTGAGTAATGTGCTGAGTTGTTGAATCACTATATTGTATACCTGAAACCAATATAACACTGTATGTTAACTATACTGGAATTAAAATTTAAAAACTAGTAAAATATGAAAAAAAAAATGTACAAAAATTTTCTTAGTAGTGTTATTCCCAATGGCCAACAACTGGGAGTAAACCAAGTGCAAATGAGTGATAAAAATGTGTCACATGACATGTTGATTAATCCCACAAATATTATGTTTAGAGAAAGGAAAATTCACATGCTGTGTAATTCCATTTGTAGGAAGCTCAAAATATGGATAAAGTTAATATGTGGTCATTGGAAACAGAAAATGTGTTATTTCTGATATGCCAAGGAAGGTCACTAAGAAACCTTTTAGGAGTGGTAGATGTGTTCCATATCTTGACGGAGAGTAGTTACATGAGTATTTACACATGTAAAATACTTTGAAGTAAATACTTATGGATTAATTAATTTTAATACTTTACACACTTTACCATATTGTTATACCCCTCCCCTCTGAAAAAGAAAAAAAAATATATATATATAAGCAATAGGCTTTAAACTGATGTGTTTTTTTTTTTCCTGGAGGAAAGGTAAGTTATAAGATTTCATAAAATATTAACCTTTTTTCCCTAAAAGGTTATTCATGGCATAATCATATTAGTATCTGAATTTGTTACTATCTTCCTCTTTCTCTTTAGATGTTATTAATTGCAAGAAAACTGACACCTGAAACTAACTCAGAGTGTTTAGATAAATTCTTAACCTCATAGTACTTAATAGAGAGTATATGGAAATTTCAGGGTCTTTGGGGTTAATGGACCTATATTCATGAATGCTGTTCTTTTCACATTGTAGCTGTATGAACTTGAGCATCTCTTTTAATCTTGCTAGAGTACCCTTTAGTTTTCTTCTCTGTAAAACTAAATACTTTTAATACCTATTGCACAGGACTGTTTGAGTTAAAAGGAATAAAAGATTAAGTGATTAAATAATAGATTAAATGCCTAATAGAGCAAATGATAAAATGCATCACCTAACATGTAGTCAGCCTATATCTGTTAAATATCACTCCTACATATTTTCAGATAGAAGTGGCATGGTGAAGATAAAGGTGGAAGTGGAAAGATGAATAAAACTCAGCCTCTGCTCTTTGTCCATTTACAATCAGTCATAGTGAAACTAGGACACACGTGCTTAAAATTAGAGATATAGTAAAACAGTTATATAAGAAGTGATACAAAGCAGTAGGGGAGATTAAGCATAGAGATTAAGCATAAGAGCTTCTTTCCTTTGGGGTTCAGGAAAGAGCATCTGAGGGACAAATATATTTGAAGCAGTCTTTTAAAGATAATTGATGTTTACACAGGTAAATTATGTAAATGCTATATATGTAGGAATATAAAACACTTCTAGAAACCATAGATTTAGTTCAAATTTAGCATAAATATTTTACATGCAAAGTAAATAGCAGACATAGCGATAGAAAGTAAGGTGGAATACATAAGTCACAGGCATGTTATAAAATAACAGAAGTTCCCTATTATGTCAATTGAAAAAAATAGGTCCATACATATTTTGTATATGAAATAACACAAATATTATCGTTTTCCCTCCACCACAGAATTTATACTGAGGTATTACTTACAAATACACTAAAATACTAATAGCAGTAATAAGAATGCATGTAGGAGGATGCAAAACAAAACCTTGGAGATGCAAGAAAACACCTGTCTTTCTAAGAGAGATTTCTTCATTCCCATATCCACATCAATAGAGTCTCTGGATAGAATCTAGTGAGAGTAAGAGTTGACTGCTCTGCTATAGCCTGAATATTTGTGTCCTCCCAAAATCCATTATGTTGAATTTAATCCCTAGTGAGATGGTATCTGGAAGGGGGCCTTGGTCCAAACTCATTTCATCATGAGGGTAGACCCTTCATAAATGGGATTAGTGCCCCTATGAAAGAGACCATAGAGAGCTCCCTTCTCCCTTCTGCCACTATGTGACACACGCCATGAGGACACAAGAGAAGATAGCTGTCTATAAATCAGGAAGTGAACCTTGCCAATCACCAACTCTGCTGGAGCCTAAATCTTGGACTTTCCAGCCTCCAGAACTGTAAGAATTAAATGTCTATTGTTTAAGCCACCCAGTCTGGTATTTTTAAAATAGTGGCCCAAAGGAACTAAAACAACTGCTAAAACGGGGAGAGACTTACTGCCTGGACTTTCCTTTATTTATTTACTTATTTTTAAAGATTTTATTTATTTATTTGACAGAGAGAGAGAGATATCACGAGTAGGCAGAAAGGCAGACAGAGAGAGAGAGGAGGAAGCAGGCTCCCTGCTGAGCAGAAAGCTGGGATCATGACCTGAGTCGAAGGCAGAGGCTTAACTCACTGAGCCACTCAGGCGGATCTAAATCTTCCTTTAGATCCAGGTGAATAAGATTCTCAAATTTCTAGGAAGACCCTATTAGCAAGGAGACTGGGGAGCCAAAGACCTCAAGGTTCGTATGTTGGGACAGATAGGATTATCTTTTCCTCTAAAGTCCCCAAGATAATAATAACACCAGCTTTGCCCTGCAGCTGAAAACTGCCATCTTTACTCTGCAATCTCCCCTTTCCGTCTTGCTTTGGTCTCTACCCTCCTATCATTCTTCCTTCTCTCCACCCTCCTCTTCCCACCCTCTCTCTGCACACACACACAGACACATGCACACATATTTTGGTGGCAAAACTGTTATTTGCTATTTCCTCAACATATCTAAAAACATATCTAAAAATATAATTTAGCATCAAAAGTTAAATTTAACTTATTTCTTTAAAGTCAACATTCTGCCTATTGAAAAATTTTCATGGCTTTCCTCCAAGTTAGAAATATTCTCTTAAAATAATGGCTTGTTGCAGAAATAACTATAGATACGCAATACTAGAAATACTAATAGGGCTGAAATTCACCCGTTTGTGAACAATCCTGATGAGCATTTGTCAGTTGGATCTAAAAGCAATTATAGCAATTCATTCTCTTTCTTGCAGAGATACTGAAAAGATATTGCAGAACACCTTGAAAATTAATGATCTGAAATACCTTACTAACATGGAAACAGGTTAATACTAAGAAAAAGCAGCATGAATATTTGACAATAGTGATAACAATATTTTTGTTATTTCTGCATGTTACCTTAATCCAAGCTATATCTCCATAGGTGATCCAAATTTTGTGAGCCTTGAAGCCTATTAAAATCATGGAACCCTCTACAAGAATATAAAATTACAAACAGAAAAGTAGGTACAGGGCCAGTTCAAGTGAAAGATCTTGAAGCTTAAATTTTATTAGATTCAGGGCAAATTCATCCCAGTACATCATTTAAAGTGCGTGCAACTTATTTATGAGTACACACAAAACTATGCTTAGGTTTTCTCAAATGTCCACTGACAAAAACATTTTTGAGGAATTCTATAAAATAATAATACATTCCATGTTTTTGATAGAGGTCACCTGATCACTAGGAATTTGAATCTAATATTCTTAAGGTGAAATGATGTTTATTCAATGTATATTCTACCTTATACACATCAATGTTCTTACCTTTAATTTCTTTTTAAGAAATGCTTATTCTACATGTTTTAATAAATAGTGTATTTCCTTTTCACTTATTATTCTTAAGTGTCTACTCATTATCATTTTTTGTTGAAAACTGTCTTATATTTTGCTTCTCTCTTTTAACACATAGCACATTCTATTTATTTGCCCTATTTCTTGACATATAAACTCTTGACCTTCTATAGCAACAAGATATCTAGGATGGTTTTCTGGCTTCACTACATGAATCTGGAAGTAAAATAAAAACAAAAACAAAAACAACTTACTTCTAGTTGGTTTTAGAATTTTGTGTTTGTGTGCCCATCTCTTCTACACTCAAGAATGTCTTCAATCTTCTCTGAACATTACATCAAATCAACCCCAGGCAAGAGCTTTTTCTGAATTGAAACTGAACCGAGTTCTGTTTGTACTTCAGTGCTTTATTCAAAATTTCTCCAAAGAAAAGATTTAGCCAGCTTTCTTAGCCTTTTATCCTCTTGTTGACTGTTTTTTGTTTTCCTCTCAGTTATCCCAAACACTATTCAAAAGATATTTAAAAAGTTCTCACAGTTGGAAACACAGGTAGTTCCTCACATACAAGCTACCTAGGAATCCTGATGAGCTCATTATCATGACTACTATTAAATTCCAACTGAAATAAAAATAACTACTGCAACAAAAATAATCAACAGCGTTCACAAAAATATGTCTTGAGGGGCGCCTGGGTGGCTCAGTGGGTTAAGCCTCTGCCTTCGGCTCAGGTCATGATCCTAGGATCCTGGGATCAAGCCCCGCATTGGGGCTCTCTGCTCAGCAGGGAGCCTGCTTCCTCCTCTCTCTCTCTGCCTGCCTCTCTGCCTACTTGTGATATCTGTCAAATAAATAAAGAAAATCTTTAAAAAATACATGTCTTGAGACTCCATTGATGGTCTCCACAAGATTTGTGTTATTTTAAATTTACATATATTTACAAATACGTAAAAGTAGAGGCATGAAAATCTTGGTAAGAACTGAGAACTTAGTATATATATTGGTCAAATCCCCTGCTTGTATAAAATATTAGGCAAAATTGTATCTATTTACTTTTAATAATGTAAGAATGACATTTAAAAACTTCTAAGATGGATGTGATATTTTGTATTTTAAAAATCCTGAACAATATCACTACCTGTGCAAAAACAGCAACATTTAATAAAGGTTAAACAGCTTTCTTTGGCAAATGGCAAATTGCATTGATCTCATTTCAATTTAATTTAATGTAACTCAATGAGTATAATTAAGCATTATTTATTTCACTGAATTGCATGATGGAAAATCCCTATAACACAGATTCTCTATCATCAAGAAGACTGTATAATTTAAGGATATAACTTACATAAATCAAAAATAAAATAGATTTTGAAAAATACAGATGCTTGAAAATTAAACATTTTTTAATCATTTGCTATATGATGTATGAGAACAATGCAAGACAAATATGAGAATGGTTGCTCAAAAACACCAACATGACAAGATTTCTAAATAACTGTATTAAATACTAAAGTTATATCTAGTACTACAACAGATTTTAGATTCATGCACATAGCTCACTCACTTTATTATCTTATTTTCTTATAATTGGGACATAACTGACAAATAACATTGCATAAGTTCAAAGTATACAATGTGTTGATTTGATACACTTACATATTGCAATATGATTACCACTGTAGCTTTAGCCAAAACCTCCATCATGTCACCTAATTATTTCTTTTTTTGTGGTGAGGATATTTAAGATCTAGTTTCAACAACTTAAAAATATGTAATATAGTAATGTTAACTATAATCACAATGCTGTGCATTAGATTCCCAGAACTTATCCATCTTCTGAGAGTTCGTACCCATTGATCACCTTTTCATTCTCCCAAGCCCCCAGTAACCACCATTCCACTGTTTCTACAAGTGTGTTTTTTCAGATTATACATATAAATAATATATACTATTTGCCTTTCTCTGACAGAATTATCTCATTTCGCATGATTCCCTTAAGATCCATCGATATTTTTACAGATGCCAAGATTTCCTTCTTTGTCATGGCTAATATTTAATCATGTATGTCTCTATATATTACATCTTCTTTATCTATTCATCTCATACAGGCAGCATATAGTTGGGTCTTCTTTTTTTTTTTTCCCTAATCCACCTATTTTATACCTTTTGATTAAAGAAATCAAACCATTTATATTTAGAGTAATTATGCTATGTGAGGACTTCCTAATGTCATCTTATCCATTGCTTTCTGACCATTCTATAGCTAAGTGTTCTTTCCTTCTTTTGTTGCCTACCTGTGTGGGTTAGTAATTTTCCTTGCTAATACTTTATGATTCCTTTCTCTTTATTATTCGTGAATCTAGTTTTGGCTTTGTGGTTCTCTTGAGGTTTATATAAAACATGTTGAAGATGTAACAGTCTATTTTATGCTGATGGCAATTTTTTAACTTCAGTCTTATAAAGAAAACCTACCCCTTTCTCTTTCCCTTTATGTTTTTAATGTCACAATTTACCTCTTTTTTATAAAGTGTTTTCATTGACAAACTATAGCAGGTATAGTTATTTTTAATACTCTTTTCTCTTGGGGCACCTGGGTGGCTCAGTAAGTTAAGTGGTCTACTCTTGAATTTAGCTCAGGTCATGATTGTGAGCCCCCAGTCCCCAGTTGGGCACTGAGCTCAGTGGGGAGAATGTTTGAGATTCTTTCTCTCTGCTACCCACCCCCTCCCCAGCCCTGCCACTCACGCTTGTATGTTCTCTCTCTCAATTAAATAAATAAATAAATAAATAAATATATATATATTTTAAAAATATTTTTTCTTTGGATCTCTATAGTATAGTGAAGAGATTAACCCATCATCATATTAGAGAATAGTTTTCTAAATCATAATATACCTTTAACTTTATCAGTATGTTTTATAGTTTCACCTATTTTCAGGTTACTAATTAATGTCTTTTCATTTCAGCTTAAAGAACTCCTCTCAGCATTTCTTCTAAGACAGGTCTAGTAGTGACAGACTCCCTTAGTTTTTGTTTGCCTGAGAAAGTCTTTATTTTTCCTTTATTTCTGAAGGATAACTTTGCCATATAGTGTATTCTTGGCTGACATTTTTTTTCATTCAGGATGTTGAATATATCATCATTCCACTCTTTCCTGGCCTTAAAAGTTTCTCCTGAGAAATCTGCTGATAGCCTACCAAGGGCTCTCTTATTATAGGTTAAATTTTTTTTTTTTTTTTTTGTCTTTCTGCTTTTAGGATTCTTGGTGTTTGATTTTTGACAGTTTCATTATAATTCGTCTTAAAGAAGATCATTTTGGGTTTAAATAATAAGATGAAACATTAGCTTCCTGAACTTGGATGTCCAAGACCATTCCCAGGTTTAGAAAATTATGTCATTTGAGGACACCGCAAAAAGGTGACCACATGTAAACCAGAAACAGAGCCCTCATCAGAAGGCAAACCCTACCAGTTCTTCTTTTTATATTTCCAGCCTCAAGAAAGCCTCAAGAACTATGAGAAAAGTAAATATCTCCTAAGTGACCTGTTCATGATATTTTGTTATGGGGGCCAAAGCTGAATAACACAGAGCACCACAAATAATAATTTTACTTCTACATGTATTATGTTCAAATTGTAAAGAAACCCATGTTGATTACATTGTACAAAACCTATTAATGTGATAGAAAAATCCTTCACTGGTAATACTTATCGATGACTTTCCAAAAAAGATATCATTATGCCATAGTTGCATTATTATATATAATAAATTATATATTTTATATTCAATATAAGATAAAATAAATTCATTTAGGAGTTTTTAATTATTATTTAAGCTTATTTTTACTGTAAACTCTTGATTATTTTCTTTCTTTTTATTTTTTTTGAAACAGTTAATTTCTCAAACCAAAGAGAGTATTTGGAATATTGAGAAGAGTACAAATGGGTCATGTTGTTGCACAAGATTAAGCTAGAAAACAGTCCAGTTTAATGTCAGACTCCTACAACCTCATTCATTGAAGATATGGAACTGATTATTAGTTTGTGTATAAAAAATAGACTTAATTTCAGATTTTGGGCTGTGATAAAGTTATAATAGATTAACTAAGGCCTGAAGATAAGAAAACTGCCTCAAGAAACAATAAAAACCTATATCGAAATTTGTTCAAATCAGAATCATACTCATATGTCCTTCAGATATTCTAAAAATAATATTAACTCAAACCACTGTTCTCATGTTTTTGTCTCTAATCTCAACTTGAAATTTTGTACCAACATTTTTAGAATTAATAAAATAAAATAAAAGCTATCAAATTTAACCATGCATCTTGAAAACTAGCTACTATATTATTTAGGGTATTTTATATCTCTGAAGATTGATTTTTTTTTGGAATAAGTTGAGAAACGTGTGCAAAACATGACTTTTGATCAATTTGAACTACTACTGATTTATTCTTATCCTCAGTTATATGTGTGCAAAGGACAAGCAGAAGTCTGAGTCAAGAGAGAAATGTCTTTTGCAGCTGAGACAAATTCACAAAACAACACTTCTTCCCAACTCATGTTTTACCAGTCGAGGGAAGGTAAACCAATACTAGTCATATTCTATCATCTAGTACAGAGATTGCAATAAAGCTAGAAATTTCATCCATGATTAGATAATGTTTGGGAGAATGCATCATTCTTATTCTTGATGCATCATTATTATTCACTGACCCTGCATGGAACGGCATAGAATGCAGACCAAGAATCCTGACAAGTTGTGCCATGTTTTCTGAAAACAATCTGTTAGCTCAGAAAAAAATATACACCTCTAGGCTGAACTCTGCCTTTTTGCTCTTCTCTCTGTATCTATGGTTTCACAAATTTAGGTCAACTTCTGATACAGGGCATATTAAACAAGTTTCAGGGAACTGTGTTTGTTTATTTTTTTAATTCCCACAGTGTCAAATTAATAATTAAATTTACTTTCCCTTTTTCTAAAGAAAACTATATTTTTTTTCTTTCACAATATTATACAACCAAAAATATCCAAATGCACAAAGCAAAATATAAAATCCAGTTGTGTTCCTACAAGGTAAGTAATTTATCAGCTTTTTTTAGAGAATTTTTCTTAAAAATATGCATCATCATTGTAAATGAGATGGGAACAGGAATGCCATATGTTAAGGATATCTGAGGAGTCTGAATATTGGTCCCTAGACAATACCAATGACCAAATACCTACTTTCCTTCAAAAAAGCAGAAGAAATTAAAGTTATTAGTACTACAATCTAAAAAAAGAGACCAATTCAAGAGAAATTATTAATATAAAAAATGGTGGTCTTTTTTCTTTCTTTGTGGTGGTCATTTTTTTGATTCCTGTCTAGTACTCAATAGAAACATATAGATAGATGAGAGATAGATAGATAGATATAGATAAACACACTAATGAGCTAGTAAAGAGATATATTAGTTCTCATAAGAGTGCTTCCATTTAATATAGAAAAGAGGGCAGTGTTTGACAGAATGACAATAAAAATAACAGTGTAATTTCAGAATTTATGAATAGTGATAGGTTTGGATCAGGCTCACATCATGGTCATGTCTTTTGCCGCAGACTGCTGTGTATGTTGCCTCAATTTAAAAGTATCTTATAACTCAGTGAAAAAATGTGGCATGATTTTCTGACAAATTAGCCAGCAGTATTTGATCCCACTTACTTGGGTACATCACACAGTGCTCTGTGATATTTGACGGCTAGAATATTTGACTACAGAATAACTATAACATGGTCAAGACTAAGAAGAAATCACTTGCAATAGTGAATTCTGCTTTAGCATATGGCTTAGAAAATCTTTCATACTATAAGCCGTTCTTACTCCCTAGTTGTCTTGGTCACCATTCTCATTGGAACATGTATTTATAATGAAGTCAACCAAACACTGGTGCAACTGAATGTTAGGTGGAGCTTAGCCCCTTTTGTTAGCATGAGGGGTGTCATGCACAATTGTGAAAATGCAAGATTTGCCTGTTCTGCCCTCCTGTTTTCATAATCACATCTGTTATCTCCTCTTCACCCTACACAACTTATAAACCAACTTGCCTCCCCAAAGAAACTGTCAGATAATAAGGATTAATAAGCTAATTCAAGCTGAGATGTCAGTCTTTCAAAATAGTTAATCATATTAATTTTGGATACTGGTTAATATCTTAACTGAAAGAAAAACATCTCACATGTGTCATTGTGTACTTTTTCCAAAAGTATATTTAAGCAAGAAGAACTTTGTATCACTTACATCAGGGTTTTCTAATTCTAGTGTGCTTTAGGGCTTTATCACTTAGAGGGTCTTATAAAACACTGACCATGAGATTCCTCCAGAAACTCTAGTTTGGCACAGATGGGGGTAGGGCTTGGGAATCTGTGTTCATGAAGCACTGCCAGGACAGGAAATAGCTGATTAAACCACAGTTCTGAATAGCAGCAGCCTGTTCTGTGTGAAATGAAGACTGGTGTGGGTGATTGCATTTATCCACTACAATGAAATTGATACGAATTTTCTTTACTGCATATTTTGGTAAATTCAGAAGATTCTGGAAGGTGAATTAATCATAGGTAAGATGAGGCAATAGAATCATGTTTGAATCTATGGTGCTACATGTGCCATCAGTGATGCCACCCTCTATCAAAGTCCAAGGATTTTCTTTTAAAAAGTCATTGTCACGGGCACCTGGGTGGCTCAGTGGGTTAAAGCCTCTGCCTTCAGCTTGGGTCATGATCTCAGGGTCCTGGGATCGAGCCCCGCGTCGGGCTCTCTGCTCCACAGGGAGCCTGCTTCCTCCCCTCTCTCTCTGCCTGCCTCTATGCCTACTTGTGATATCTCTCTCTCTCTCTCTCTCTCTCTCTGTCAAATAAATAAAATCTTTTAAAAAAAAAGTCATTGTCAGAGGGAGAGGAGACAAGATGGTGGAGAAGTAGCAGACTGAGACGACATCAGGTAGCAGGAGATCAACTAGATAGCTTATCAAACTACTGTGAACACATACAAATCCAACAGGAGATTGAAGAGAAGAGCAACAATTCTAGAAACAAAAAATCAACCACTTTCTGAAAGGTAGGACCGGTGAAGTGAATCCAAAGCTACAGGAAGATAGATCTCAGGGGGACGGGTCAGCTCCCAGCAAGTGCAGAACAACGGAGCACAAAATCAGGACTTTTAAAAGATGGCTCCACTGAGGGACATTGCTCCAGAGGCTAAACCGGGGTGAAGTGCACGCTGGGTCAGCATGGCCCCAGGTCCCACAGGGTCATAGAAGGATCAGGGGTGTCTGAGTATTGCAGAGCTCGCAGGTATTAGAGTGGGGAAGCCGGCTACAGAGACAGAGCCGAGGAGTGAGCTCTTAGCTCGGGTTACCTTGAACTGGTCACAGGCCAGGTGAGCTCAGAGCTCAGCTGGAGACCAGGGAGATGGGAGTGATTGAGCTCTTTTCTCTGAGGGTGCACTGAGGAGTGCGGCCCCCAGCTCTCAGCTCCTCTGGGCCAGAGATTGGGAGGCCGCCACTTTCATTCCCATCCTCCAGAACTCTACAGAAAGCATTCAGGGAAAAAAAGCTCCCAAAAGCGAACCTGAGCAGATTACTTAGCCCAGCCTCTGGTAAGGGCGGTGCAATTCTGCCTCTGGCAAAGACACTTGAGAATCACTACAACAGGCCCCTCCCCCAGAAGAGCAACAAGAAATCAAGCCAACACCAAATTCACATACCAAGGAAAACAGCAGATGTCCAGAGGAGGAGAAAGTAAAGCATGGAAATCATGGCTTTCTCCCCATGATTCTTTAGTCTTGCAGTTAATTAATTTTTATTTTATTTTATTTTTTTTCTTCTACTAAATTTTTTTAACTTTTACCCTTTCCTCTTTTAACAGTTTTAAACTAGTTTATCTGAACAATAACTTTCATAAAAAAAATCATTTTTGAACCTTCATTATTATAGTCATATTTTATCCTTCATTGTACCTAACTTTATATTTTGTATACATATAGAGTTTTTTGTATACACATGGGGTACAACTTCTCCTAATAGATCAAAATATACCCTAAATCTAGCTCCGGGCTTGTTCTAGTCTTCAGCCTGAGCAAATCCTCCCTACTCTCTTTACCTTTATTCGCCCAACCAACTTACCTTATCAACTCCTTTTTTAGAAATTTAATGTTTTTTTCATCTTTATAGGCATATTCCATCCCTTCTTTGTGTTTACCCTTATTTCATTCTTCAAAATTTTGGGAGGTAGTTTCTTCTAAGAGACCAAAATACTCCCCAAATTAAGTGGGTGACCCTGATCTAGTCACCAGTCTAATATATACATATCTTTTTTTTCTTTTTTATATTTTTCTTTATTTGTTTTCCTTTTTTAATTTTTTTTTTCTGAACTTCTTTTTATCCCATTTTTCCCACCCACAATTTGTGGTGTCTTCTGATTTGGTTAAAGTACATTTTCCTGAGGTCTTTTCCAACCTTTTAGTATTTCATTTGCTCCTTCATATATTCTTATCTGGACAAAATGACAAGGTGGAAAAACTCACCACAAAAAAAAAAAAAAAAAGAACAAGAGGTAATAAAAGGCTAGGGACCTAATCGATACAGATATTGGTAATATGTCAGATCTAGAGTTAAGAATGACGATTCTCAAGGTTCTAGCCAGGCTCATAAAAGGCATGGAAGATATCAGAGAAACCCTCTCTGGAGAGATAAAAGCCCTTTCTGTAGAAATAAAAAAAGAAATTAAAAAAAAAAGAACTAAAATCTAACCAAGTTGAAATAAAAAAAGTGATTAAAGAGGTGCAATAAAAAACGGAGGCTCTTACTGCTAGGATAAATGTGGCAGAAGAAAGAATTTGTGATATAGAAGACCAAATGACAGAGAATAAAGAAGCTGAGCAAAAGAGAGACAAACAACTAATGGACCACGAGGGGAGAATTCAAGAGATAAGTGATACCATAAGACGAAACAACATTAGAATAATTGGGATTCCAGAAGAAGAAGAAAGAGAGAGGGGAGCAGAAGGTATATTGGAAAGAATTATTGTAGAGAATTTCCCTAATATGGCAAAGCGAACGAGCATCAAAATCCAGGAGGTGCAGAGAACCCCCCTCAATATCAATAAGAATAGGTCCACCCTGTCACCTAATAGTAAAATTTACAAGTTTTAGTGACAAAGAGAAAATCTGAAAGCAGCCCAGGAAAAGAAGTCTGTAACATACAACGGTAAAAATATTAGATTGGCAGCAGACTTATCCACAGAGACCTGGCAGGCCGGAAAGAACTGGCATGATATATTCAGAGCACTGAACGAGAAAAACATGCAGCCAAGAATACTATATCCAGCTAGGCTATCATTGAAAATAGAAGGAGACATAAAAAGCTTCCAGGACAAACTAAAACTGAAAGAATTTGCAAACACCAAACCAGCTCTACAGGAAATATTGAAAGAGATCCTCTAAGCAAAGAGAGACCCTAAAAGTAGTAGATCAGAAAGAAACAGAGACAATATACAGTAACAGTCACCTTACAGGCCATACAATGGCAGTAAATTCAATAGTTACCCAGAATGTAAATGGGCTAAATGTCTCAACCAAAAGACAAAGGGTATCAGAATGGATGAAAAAAAAAAAAAAACATCAATATGCTGTCTACAAGAAACTCATTTTATACCCAAAGATACCTCCAGATTTAAAGTGAGGGGTGGAAAACAATTTACTAGGCTAATGGACATCAGAAGAAAGCTGGGGTAGCAATTCTTATATCAGATCAATTAGATTTTAAACCAAAGACTATAATAAGAGATGAGGAAGGACACTATATCATACTCAAAGGGTCTGTCCAACAGGAAGATCTAACAATTTTAAATATCTATGCCCTAGTGTGGGAGCAGCCAACTATATAAACCAATTAATAACAAAATCAAAGAAATACATTGACAATCATACAATAATAGTAGGGACATTAACAGTCCCCTCACTGAAATGGACAGATCATCCAAGCAAAAGATCAACAAGGAAATAAAGGCCTTAAATGAAACACGACCAGATGGACATCACAGATATATTCAGAACATTCCATCCCAAAGCAACAGAATACACATTCTTCTCTAGTGCACATGGAACATTCTCCAGGATAGATCACATCCTGGGTCATAAATCAGGTCTCAACCAGTATCAAAAGATTGGGATTATTCCCTGCATATTTTCAGAACACAATACTCTGAAGCTAGAACTCAAGCACAAGAGGAAGCACAAGAGGAAATTTGGAAAGAACCCAAATACATGGAGACTAAACAGCATCCTTCTAAAGAATGAGTGGGTCAACCAGGAAAGTAAAAAGAATTGAAAAAAATTCATGGAAACAAATGATAATGAAGATACAACGGTTCAAAATCTGTGGGACGCAGCAAAGGCAGTCCTGAGAGGAAGATATATAGCGAATACAAGCCTTCTCAAGAAACAAGAAAGGTTTCAAACACACAACCTTACCCTACACCTAAAGGAGCTGAAGAAAGAACAAGAAAGAAACCCTAAACCCAACAGGAGAAGAGAAATCATAAAGATCAGAGCAGAAATCAATGAAATAGAAACCAAAAAAAACAATGGAACAAATCACTGAAACTAGAATCTGGTTCTTTGAAAGAATTAATAAGATTGATAAACCCTTGGCCAGACTTATCAAAAAGAAAAGAGAAAGGACCTAAATAAATAAAATCATGAATGAAAAAGGAGAGATCACAACCAACACCAAAGAAATACAAACAACTCTAAGAACATATTACGAACAACTATACACCAGCAAATTTGACAATCTGGAAGAAATGGAGGCATTCCTTGAGACATATAAGCTACCACAACTGAACCAGGAAGAAATAGAAAACCTGAACAGACCCATAAAGTAAGGAGATTGAAACAGTCATCAAAAAACTCCAAACAAACAAAAGCCCAGGGCCAGATGGCTTCCCGGGGGAATTCTACCAAACTTTTTTTTTTAAAGATTTTATTTGTCAGAGAGAGAGAGGAAGAGAGAGAGAGCACAGGCAGACAGAATGGCAGGCAGAGGCAGAGGGATAAGCAGGCTCCCTGATGAGCAAGGAGCCCGATGTGGAACTCGATCCCAGGACGCTGGGATCATGACCTGAGCCGAAGGCAGCTGCTTAACCAACTGAGCTACCCAGGCGTCCCTCTACCAAATTTTAAAGAAGAATTAATTCCTATTCTCCTGAAACTGTTCCACAAAATAGAAATGGAAGGAAAACTTCCAAATTCATTTTATGAGACCAGCATCACCTTGATCCCCACACCAGACAAGGATCCTATCAAAAAAGAGAATTACAGACCAATATCCATGATGAACACAGATGCGAAAATTCTCAACAAAATACTAGCCCATAGGATCCAATATTACATTAAAAGAATTACTCGGGACGCCTGGGTGGCTCAGTTGGTTGGACGACTGCCTTTGGCTCAGGTCATGATCCCGGAGTCCCGGGATCGAGTCCCACATCTGGCTCCTGGCTCCGTGGGGAGTCTGCTTCTCCTTCTGACCTTCTCCTCGCTCATGCTCTCTCTCACTGTCTCTCTCTCAAATAAATAAATAAAAATCTTAAAAAAAAATAAAAATAAAAAATAAAGAATTACTCACCGGGGCGCCTGGGTGGCTCGGTGGGTTAAGCCGCTGCCTTCGACTCAGGTCATGGTCTCGGGGTCCTGGGATCGAGTCCCGCATTGGGCTCTCTGCTCAGCGGGGAGCCTGCTTTCCTCTCTCTCTCTCTCTCTGCCTGCCTCTTTGCCTACTTGTGATCTCTGTCTGTCAAATAAATAAATAAAATCTTTAAAAAAAAAAAAAAAAGAATTACTCACCATGACCAAGTGGGTTTATTCCAGGGCTGCAAGGTTGGTTCAACATCTGCAAAACAATCACTGTGATACAACACATTAATAAAAGAAAGAACAAGAACCATATGATACTCTCAATAGATGCTGAAAAAGCATTTGACATAGTACAGCATCCCTTCCTGATCAAAACTCTTCAAAGTGTAGGGATAGAGGGCACATACCTCAATATTATCAAAGCCATCTATGAAAAACCCAGCACAAATATCATTCTCAATGGAGAAAAACTGAGAGCTTTTCCACTAAGGTCAGGAACACGTCAAGGATGTCCATTATCACCACTGCTATTCAACATAGTACTAGAAATCCTAGCCTCACCAATCATACAACAAAAAAAAATTAAAGGCATCCAAATCGGCAAAGAAGAAGTCAAACTATCACTCTTCGCAGATGATATGATACTATATGTGGAAAACCCAAAAGACTCCACTCCAAAACTGCTAGAACTTGTAGAGGAATTCAGTAAAGTGTCAGGATATAAAATCAATGCACAGAAATCAGTTCCATTTCTCTACACCAACAACAAGACAGAAGAAAGAGAAATTAAGGAGTCCATCCCATTTACAATTGCACCCAAAACTATAAGATACCTAGGAATAAACCTAACCAAAGAGACTAAGAATCTATACACAGAAAACTATAAAGTACTCATGAAAGAAATTGAGGAAGACACAAAGAAATGGAAAAATGTTCCATGCTCCTGGATTGGAAGAGCAAATATTGGTAAAATGTCTATGCTAATCAAAGCATTCTGCACATTTAATGCAATGCTTATCAAAATCCCATCCATTTTTTTCAAAGAAATGGAACAAATAATCCTAAAATTTATATGGAACCAGAAAAGACCTTGAATAGCCAAAGGAATATTGAAAAAGAAAGCCAAGGTTGGTGGCACCACAATTCCAGACTTCAAGCTCTATTACAAAGCTGTCATCATCAAGACAGCATGGTACTGGCACAAAAACAGACACATAGATCAATGGAACAGAATAGAGAGCCCAGAAATAGACCCTCAACTCTAGGGTCAACTAATCTTCAACAAAGCAGGAAAGAATGTTCATTGGAAAAAAGACAGTCTCTTCAACAAATGGTGTTGGGAAAATTGGACAGCCACATGGAGAAAAATGAAATTGGACCATTTCCTTACACCACACATAAAAATAGACTCAAAATGGATGAAGGACCTCAATGTGAGAAAGGAATCCATCAAAATCCTTGAGGAGAACACAGGCAGCAACCTCTTTGACCTCAGCCACAGCAACTTCTTCCTAGGAACATTGCCAAAGGCAAGGGAAGCAAGGGCAAAAATGAACTATTGGGACTTCATCAAGATCAAAAGCTTTTGCACAGCAAAGGAAACCATTAACAAAACCAAAAGACAACTGACAAAATGGGAGAAGATATTTGCAAACGACGTATCAGATAAACGGCTAATATCCAAAATCAATAAAGAGCTTGTTAACAAACTCAACACCCAAAGAACAAATAATCCAATCAAGAAATGGGCAGAGGACATAAACAGACATTTCTGCAAAGAAGACATCCAGATGGCCAACAGACACATGTGATGGTCCACATCACTCGGCATCAGGGAAATACAAATCAAAACTACAATGAGATACCACCTCACACCAGTCAGAATGGCTAAAATTAACAAGTCAGGAAATGACAGATGCTGGGGAGGATGCGGAGAAAGGAGAACCATCCTACACTGTTTGTGGGAATGCAAGCTGGTGCAACCACTCTGGAAAACAGCATGGAGGTTCCTCAAAAAGTTGAAAATAGAGCTACTTTATGACCCATCAATTGCACTACTGGGTATTTACCCTAAAGGTACAAACGTAATGATCCGAAGGGACACATGCACCCGAATGTTTATAGCAGCAATGTCCACAATAGCCAAACTATGGAAAGAACCTAGATGTCCATCAACAGATGAATGGAAAAAGAAGATGTGGTATATATATAGAATGGAATATATGCAGCCGCCAAAAGAAATGAAATCTTGCCATTTGCGACGATGTGGATGGAACTAGATGGTATTATACTTAGCGAAATAAGTCAATCAGAGAAAGAAAACTATCATATGATCTCCCTGATATGAGGAAGTGGAGATGCAAAGTGGGTGGTTTGGGGCGTAGGAAAAGAATAAATGAAACAAGATGGGATCAGTTTTGAGACAAACCATCAGAGACTCTTAATCTCACAAAACAAACTGAGGGGTGCTGGGGGTAGGGGGTCGGGAGAGCATGGTTGGGTTATGGACATTGGGGAGGGTATGTGCTATAGTGTGTGCTGTGAAGTGTGTAAACCTGGCAATTCATCAACCTGTACCCCTGGGGCTAAAAATACATTATGTGTTTAAAAAGAAATAAAAAAATTAAAAATAAATAAAAATTTTAAAAAAAGTCATTGTCACTATATTATCACACAAAAGTTGTTTCCCCTGAATACCTTAATAAAAGCTTTTTCAAAAAATAATTTTAACATAAAAATATCAATTCTCAGATGTGTTTTATTAGGAAAATATATTGGTAAAAATGTCTATAAAGTAAACCACCTTTGAATTGTACTTTTATTATATTCATTAGACATATAATGTCAACTACTACTGCCTATTTGAGTTCTATTCAATTTACAGAAATGTCACACATGTATCCACTAGGGATTAATAGGTAGTTAAAATTTGTCCCTTCCTCCACAATCCACCTTAATTCAGTTTTATGAAAATCATGGTTTATGTGGCCACAGCAAGTTAATGTAGATGTGTTTATTCTAATCAATGTGCCCTTCCAAAAAAGAAAAAAGTCACACTTCAAGTCACAGATGGCATCCTGAGTTCTAGGTAAATGCAGCAGTTCAGGAAATGTTTTATTTAACATTCAGTGTACCTGCTCCTACAAAATCCAAGCAATTTTTTGTTTGTTTTAATTTTGCTTCAAGTTGAGTATCATTGTATTATTCTTTAAGGGTTCAGTTTGTTCTCACTGCTCATCTGTATCATGCTCAACTATTTTCTGTAACTAGAGAAATCTCAAAACAGGTGTTTAAAAACACTGTTATTTTCCATTTGGCTCACATAAAGGAGAAAAATACAAACAGCTATTTCCCTCAGCTTTGGATCTGCACCTGTTAGAAAGTGCTATAACAGAAGCAATCACTCAGAGAGAAAGTAACATGTTTTCCCTCTTCTGGGAAAGGTACAGGGCACTTGAAAAATGATTGGTTTGTGGGACTAGCATTTATGAGAAGGGAATAATCAGAATCCAGCTGAGATGAGAATAGGGAATAAGGAACAGGTAGATATATATGTGTACATATATACATGTATGTATATGTAATATTAAATTAGAATAGAGTATACATTGTATATTATATAGCCATATTAATATTATATATAATAATGAAATAATATTAACTATTAAAAATATATATCTAGATGACCCCTTTTTCAGGAGATCATTATGTCTTTTATCCTTTTTATATCAGACAACAGAAGACAGCCCAAGCTCTTAGGTCATCCTTTTTTCCCTGTATCCAGTTTTTGCATCAGTCTGCAAATACCTCTTCTCTCTCCTTATGTCACCCCTTCCAGCTCCCAAAATGCTTTTTCTTCTTCTTCTTTTTTTTTTTTTTTTTCCTGATATTCATCCTAAACTGCTTCCTGAATATACCCACAACTCTGCAACTCTAACAGAAATTTGCCCTTTCTTGAAGGCATTGTGCTCCCTGCAGTTCTCCCAAATTTTGGTAGTTTTGTATTTTATTTTATTTTATTTTATTTTGCAACTTTCATACAACTGAGTCTAGAGGTAAGTTACTTTACTCCTTTCTCCATGTTTAGTCCTCATCAGTTTTCTAAAACTGTTCTTGTCAAGGATACCTATACTTCCATGTTTTTAAATCCAACTATTATTCATCATGTTTATGATCAGTCCTCATCTTCACTGACTTAAAGGTGATATTTGACCCAGTTGATGATTCTGTTCTTTGATGTACTTTCTTCACATTGCATCCAAAATACCACTATTTTCCTACTATATCACTGGTTGATACTTACCAGTATCTTCTGATGTTCTCTTCTGTTCTTTATGATATCTGTTAGCATTCCATGGGATCTTTGAGTTATCTGTGGCTTCTTTCTTCAACCTCATATTTAATTAATCAGAAAGCCCTATTGGCAGGTGTTGGTGTGAATGTGGAGAAAAAAGAACACTTTTGCACTATTTTTGGGAATGCAAACTGGTACAGCCACTCTGGAGAACAGTTTGGAGTTTCCTCAAAAATTAAAAAATAGAACTACCCTATTACCCAGCAATTGCACTACTAGGTATTTATCCAAAGGAAACAAAAATACTGATTCGATGGGACACATGCTCCTCGATGTTTATAACAGCATTAGCACATTAGTCAAACTATGGAGAGAGCCCCAATGTCCATCAACTGATGAATAGATAAAGTTGTGGTATATATATATATATATACACACACAATGGAATATTATTCAGCCATTAAAAAATTAAATCTTGCCATTTGCAAGGACGTGGATGGAACTAGTGTACTATGCTAAGTGAAATAAGTCAGTCAGAAAAAGACAAACGACATATGACCTCACTCATATGTAGAATTTAAGAAAGCAGGTGAACATATGGGAAGGAGGAAAATTTAAAAGAGAGAGAGAAACAAATCATAAGAGACTCAGCTATAGAGGACTGATGGAGGGGAGGTAGGTGGGGGGAGGCATTAGATGGGGGATGGGTATTAAGGAGGGTACTTGTTATTGTGAGCACTGGGTGTTGTATGTTAAGTAATGAATCACTGATTCTTACTGCAGAAACAAATACTGCACTGTCTGTTAACTAATAAAATTTAAATTTAAAAATAAAAAAAGAAAGCCCTATTGGCTCTACCTTCAGTTTCTCCTAAATATGACCTTAGAGCTACTTCCCTATTACCAATTTCTCTCACCTGGATTAGTACAATAGACACAGAACTAATCTTTTTGCTTCCAATTGTGTCTTGATCATTTAGAGATAGATTTAAGAGAGAAATACCAAACTATTTGCTTACAAAACCTTAGGAGACAGTCCATGTGACCACCTTAGTTTTCAATTTTGCTATCACACAAATGCAGAACTGCTACTGCCCAGGGTCAGAAGACAGGAAGAAACAACAGATAACTTTAAAACTTCTCTGCAACCCTAAGATGGGTGAAATACCAGGGAATCTCAGAATGTTAAACCTTGCATCTGGGAAGGCCATGTATCTACTCATAATTGTCAACAGATGAGGAAGAAAAAAATATCTCTACCTCTTTTCACTTTCTGATGATAAATCACAAGGTTACTCTATTTACACAGAAAATTTCTAGCCATCATACTTCATCTTCTCTATTTTATTCTAATGGTTCCAGTATTTAGTAGGAGAGAGTATTACTTTCAAAATATAGGAAGTTGCTATCCATAGAACATACAAAACGGTATTTGGTATATGTGCTGCCGAAGCGAGCACACAAAATGTTATTTGGGAAGATAAAATGATAAAAGTTGATCTTGTCTAAAGTATAATGATACAAAAATAGTACAGCCATAAAGGAAGCTATCTTTAATCTCTAACACTATTAATAGATAGTGTTTTGGTACTGTAAGGTAACATAACATACTGTAAGCCACTTAAATTTGGAGAGAGAGGATACTTAGCCTAAAAACCTTATAATTAAGCAGTATTTGTTTTTATAGCAACTACAAATACTTATGCTATCCAAAATATGTTGATTTCCCATCCATTTTCTTGAAATTTATAAAATAATTTTAAAAGAATGTTAATTTTAATAAGTCAAACTCAATGAAATTTATAAAAAAGAAATTGGTAATATATTTTTATATATTCAAATTTTAACCCCCTCAAATTAAAAGTACTAGTTTTGTGTATTTTCTTATATATAATTGTCTACTCTTAAAAAAAAAGAAATACATAAACATTTACACACTATGCTTTTTTGAAAAATAAAAATTAAATCACATTAAATTTTCTACTATAAAGATCTTTTTAATATAATAATGAATCATAGGTATGTCTCTGATACATCTTATAAAGATCTAACTCACTTTATAAAACCTCCAATGCTCTTTCCTATTATGAATGCATCATATATTATTTAATCATTACTCCATTACAGAATATTCATGTTTTTTCAGATAGTTGTTCCTTTGAAAAATTCCATTATAAACTTACATAAATCGATGCATAGATAAATGAGTAGACAGGTATACAGATGAGATAAAATAGATGATATTCATATAGATCATTTCTTAACTTCTTATACATAACAGCTTCTACATATTTGAACTCATGTGAAATATTTCATAGAATTTAACATTCCTGTCTCCATTGCAATCATTTGAGTATGATAAACATTTTCCCATTCTGTCTACAATTATTTATTGTGAGACCGTCAACGACATTTTTACCCAAGTTTTCTTTCTTTTTTTTTTTTTTTAATTTATTTATTTTGAGAGGGGAAGGCAGGGGCAGAGGGAAAGGGAGAGAGAATATTAAGCAGACTCTGTGCTAACTGTGAAGTCCAATGTAGGGATTGATCTCATGATCCTGAGATCTTGACCCGAGTGGAAACCAAGAGTGCAACATTTACCAACTTTATTTCTAATAAATAAAATACTTCAAGGAGATTATCTTCATATGGGGGAAAAAAAAACAAAACAAACCTTCCAAAGAAAGCTAATTTATAATCCCTCTCCCCTGAAAATGTTAGTCATTTTAACGAACTGAAATGCCTAGTTTCCATTACAGACATCAGCACATGTAACCAAATTATAAGTGGATACTCAGCTAGCAGAGTACTTAAGTAATGTAGTTTCAAAAAAGCAAAAATCAGCAAAGAAAACTTAGTTAAAACTCATTTTAATCTTTAAACCATTTCTTGAGGACAAGGAAATCAGGGTGAAAATAATTTTAATGCATGGAAAGTATCTTTAAAAAAACTTTTCTCAAAATCTCCACCACTCTTAATTTTTTCTGCATGATGAAGTTTCTCCTCAGGTTTCAACAGCCTTATAAGAGACCCATTATTCAGTTCATATGGATCTCTTTCATTCCACATCATGTTCCTAGGACTGCCTAAGTAATTTCCACCCTATTCTAAAACAAATGCCCCTTGTTTCTTTTCCTTATTGTTCTTATTCAGTGGCACAAAATACCTAAGAATGAGTTGAAGAGAAAAGCAAATGCTAAGAAACACTTACATAATAATAGATTTTTTTTTTGCCCCAATCATGCTGATTATTAGATGTTACACCTTTAAGTAGTTTCTCCTTCTTTTTGTATATCTTCCTACGGTGGTTAACTTATTAGGAGGGTGATTACCTCCAAAGTGATTTGGTTACTCTCTTCTATTCAAGTATTTTATATCTAAGCACTGTTGGGTGCATAGAATCACTGAATATTTCTTCATAATTTAAGAAACATAAACAGATATTTCCATAACCTAATATTATAGTATAATACAGTATAGTATAGCATAACATAAATATTTTTATAAACTGATGCTATATATACCATAAGCCATTAGGGTAGAATGTTCATCAGATATTTGTACAGGATATTTGCAAATGTAAATAAAAAAAGAATTGGTGCATTAATTAATGAGTACTTTTACTTTACATTTCTCTTGTAAAAGATAATTTTTTAAATAAATCTTATTTATTTAAGGATACAGCTATGAAAACTTTGCTCTAGACAGAAGGCCTATTAACAAGGTTAAATGCTTCCTTTCACAAATAAACAGACAAAAATGACTAATCAATCTGAAGTCATCAGCTCCAATAAACAGAACAATTATTGACATTAGTTTGAAACTATTTAATAATGATGGACTAATAAATTAACAGTTTGAAAATAATCACTATAAACAGTCTTACGCAATCATGATGTAGCCATTCTTATCATTATCAGATATAAAAGTTTTACCTGATAATTATCTTGTCACAGTCTGCATTTCATACATACCACTAATGCTTTAAAAAAAAAATCTAAAAAAAGACCCAACATGTATGGTTGGACCAATTATAATCTTACATATTGTTTCCAAATATTTCTAACTCAGGCAATGGAATCTAACAAAACTGATAAAATATATTCTTTAAAATGTATGTTCAAAAATAATTACATAATAAGATAAAACCAGATTTTATTCATTTCATTAGTTCCTAAAGAATTTAGCTGGTAAATTAATTGTTCAATTAATTAATATTGATTCTGAATTTGTTTGATAAATGAGACAATCTTACAAACGTATGAATAGTGGATGAAATAAAAGATGTAAGTCAGGATTGATGAAGGTAATCCTGAGAAATCCAATAGCTTTCTGCTCTTAAGTAATTCACTTTATCCTAAATGGAACTTTGGTGTTTATGAGTGAATTACTGAAGGAGAATACAGTCAATAATCCAAGGTCTTAGAAAATGAACCTCCACAAATAATATTGAGCGTCTGTCTTCAGGGCTCTCTGCTAGGCACATCACAATCTTTTGATAGAGTGCTGGCTAGGTAAAGGGCATCCCAACCTGACAAGCTTTTTAAAATTGTTACTATGAAGTCCAGAAAGCCCATATATCATAACTCACACACATCACACATAGGCACATCCAAACTTTTTCATACAAATGACGAGGAATCAAATCTGTAAATACTAAAGAGAATGTCCATGTGTTTGTGGTGTTTTCTTAATTTCTGTTTAGTTTTCCTAGTATAGGGGAGGAAACTGTCTTCCTTGAACTTCTTAGCGTCCCTGGCAAGGCCTGAAAATTAAACTTACAAAAACAGATTGTCAGGAGAAAAAGATACAAATTTATTTTACATAAATTTTATGTGACACAAGAGCTCTCATAAGGAAATGAAGACCCAAAGAAACAGGTAAACCTAAGAATTTTTATACTAGGTTTGATGAAGAATGGCCAGTCATGGAAAAATATGATAGGGCAAAATATGATGTAGGTATATCAACTGTTGGGAAACTTAGCAAGACCTGTTTGTTTGGATTCTTCCCAGAGTCCGGTCATCCAAGACAAAATGCTCCTCTCCTCAGTGTACAGGGAGGACACTTCCCACATTCCCACATGATGTTCTTATGATCTGCTTCAGAAGGGAAGGGTTAGGGGAAAATTAGGGTGACCTTCCTGCTTCTGCTATTTTCTTAAACGTCTTCATCTTAAAATATTCAACATACCAAGGTGTCATATTTTAGGATAGCATGTCCTAAATCCCATCCCTGAGGTAGTGAATATGAATCCCCTAAGGTAACCTAATTTATCTTGTAGCATTTGGTTGTTTTCCACAAGAGATTCAACTATAAGCCATTTATTCCATAATATAATTTAGAAAAATATTGGAGGTGATATTTGGTTGGTGTGGCCATTGTGGTTAAGTGGTATTAAGAAACAGCGTGAATAAAATGCAACCACTAAACCCTCATCGTGGAGTTTTCGAGGATAGTTCATCTTTGGATTTTATGCCACCTGCCAGCACTGACTTTATTCATTGTAGCTTTTGCTATCCATTAAAGCATCATTCAAATAAATTCTATGAAAAAGCACTCTCATCTTTGCCTCTGATTACAAAGACTGAAGACTGTATATCAATGCAGATTTTAAATATTTGTATCATAATTGGACACAAGCTGCTCTGAACATCTGCGTGTTATCAAGCACAAGAATGACGTAGCTCTTGCTCTAGATTTGTTTAATGAATAAATTCAGAAATTATGCCCACAAAATGCTAAGACATTGCACTGGGCCCTCCTTTTTTTTTTTTTTTTTTTAATGAGAAGTTGTTGGAACTTGATCTCTGAGAAAAAGATGCTGCCTCTAGCACATATAGACAGTTTCATTCTACAAAGGTATTTATTTAGGACAAAATTTTGACTTTGAATGTTAGTCCATGTTATAACATATAGTCACAAAAACCATGTTGGCATCAATAACAAGGTGCATAAACACTCATTCTTATTTCTGCATCTATTAAAGTTGCTATTAGTAATTACATAATATTGTTTATTTTTAATCAGTTTTCCAATGTCTCAAGTATTTTTTTCACTGCTTTAGCAACTATCACTTCTTACTTAAAATGCATATTAATCAAAACTCCTTTAAAAGTCCCAGCTATATATTACAAATAGATTTTTTTTGTTTGTTTGAAAATGTGTTATGCATAATCTTTCAAAGTATAAATTCATTCATTTATTCAACAAATATTTGCTGAACAATTGCATGTATGTGTGGGAGATATGTTATGCATGGAAGAATCAGGGATAAACAAGGAGAGTTGGTCCTGATTCTATAGGGGAAAGAGAGAAATTAATCAGGTAATTACGAAGTGATGCATAAACACAAACTACTATGTGTTATGATGGAAAGGGCCTCAGTCCTATGAGAAAAGGTAACAAAGATTACTGACCTAGATTTGGAGGTCAGGAAAGGTATCCCTATGTGATAAAAACCTAAGCTGAGTTCTTAAAAGATCTTGGCAAAAGGGAAAAGAAAAGAGCAGAGATGGAATAAGAGCTTCCCAGATGTAGGCCAACATGTGCGATAATCATGTGGTAGAAGAGAGCTTGACACACTATAGAGGTGAAAGCAGGCCCAGTATACCTAGAGTTTGTGGTGCCAAGAGGAACATACTGTGAGAAGAGAGCAGAGAAGCAAACGAAGGCTACAACTATGGGCATGTTAAAGATTTAGGTCTTTATCCTCAGAGCAATGGGATTAGTGGTTTTTAATAGGAATATAACTTTGTCATATTTAAACTTTGAAAATATTACCGGGAGCAGGGAGGAGATAAGGCTTAGAGAATGAAGAGACTAGATACCTGTTAAGCAATTAGTGGAAATATCTAATGTGTGCCACAAAGCATGATGATGAATGAGAAAAACGAAGCCCCATATTTGATTTTAAAACGAGCTACCAGGCCCCCTGTCTGCTAGTGTCATTGCCTCATCTTGCCCCCTCACCATTCACATTAGATCCTCAGCTTTCAGATAGGACAGCATGAGGTGCCATGAAAAAAAGTAGTGTCAGGTCTGCTTCTTAAAAAGCAGATGTTTTTAAGAAGATGATCATAGATGTTCTCCCTATCCCACTGTTGGTTGGTTCATGCATTATTCTTTCTTTGCAAATGATCTGTTATCTGTCTGATATTGACATGATTTTATCCTTGAACACTATAATAGATTAGTAAATCCCTTGCACTTTTTAAGAACCCACACATCATAGAAAATTAGAATGGAATTATCATTATATTTAATGAGATAGCTATAGATATTATTTAAAGATTTTATTTATTTGACAGAGAGAGAGAGAGAGAGAAAGGCAGAGGGAGAAGCATGCTCCAAGCTGATCAAGGGGCCTATTGCAGGGCTTGATCCCAGAACCCTGTGTTCATGACCTGAGCTGAAGGCAGACGCTTAACAACTGAGCCACAAGGCAGCTTTTAATGAGATATATTTTTTAAAGATTTTATTTATTTGAGAGAGAAAGAGGGAGAGACCCTGAGCCGGGGGAGGAGCGGAGGCAGAGGGAGAAGCAGACTCCCCATGAGCAGGGAGCCAGATGCAGGACTGGATCCTGGGACTCTGAGATCAAAACCTGAGCTGAGATTAAGAGTCGGATGTTCAACTGACTGAGCCCACCCAGGCACCCCTATTTAATGAGATATTTAAGACATAAAGTGTCCTTTAAGGTCCCTTAAAAAAATCATCCCTGACAGCATACTGAAGTGAAGTACTTGTATTTTTGTTTTTGTTGTTGTTCCTATTACGATCTCTTACTATGAATTTGGGCTATAGACTTTTTTAAAGTATGCATTCTACAGTGTCAGAACTTTGAGTTCCTAGTGGTAACTATGCTATTGATATGCCTTTTATCTGGTAAACCATATCGATAAAGTAAAATTTTATACATGAAAAAGGTCCCGAGAGAGACAAATATGATAACAGTCAACAAATCCAGTGCCTGGCACAAGTTCATGTGAAGGGACAAATAATTGCCAAAGATCTCTGTTGGATAATCATAAATAAAGACAAATTTATTAAAATACGGAGGGAAGAATTCAGGTGAAAATAAATTCATCTTTTGCTGATAACCTCATATTTTCACACCAACTCCAAGGGTTGAATTCACCAATTGTTAACTTTTTTCTATCGTTAGTAAAGAATCAGAGGATCAAAAGGCTGTAATAGTGTAATACTACTGAAGTATGGACAGTTGGAGTAAGTGTCTCACCAACATCCAATGGATTATGGGTCATATTCAACAGGCTTCTCTCATTCTTTTTTTTTTTTAAGATTTTATTTATTTATTTGACAGAGACAGATCACAAGTAGGCAGAGAGGCAGGCAGAGAGAGACAGAGAGAGGGAAGCAGGCTCCCTGCTGAGCAGAGAGCCCAATACGGAACTCGATCCCAGGACCCTGAGATCATGACCTGAGCCGAAGGCAGCAGCTTAACCCACTGAGCCACCCAGGTGCCCCTCTCATTCTTTTTTAAGACAGCCCCTGCAGTGAGCTTTTATCAATAGAGTATCTAGATTTGGTATGAAAGAACAGCTTATTTTCAGTCAGCTAGTTAACACATCAAAGAGCTCATGATACATGAAATTCTGTTCTGGAGCAGACATGTTAAAGGTATCTTGTTTTGTGTTAGTTGAGATGAGCCAATTCTGCTGATACACCTTTCAGGCATCCCACTGTGCTATAAGGTGGCAAAGTACTCTATCTGGCCAGTTCTGAATCTTAAGGTTGCTGAGTCAGCCCAAAATTCAGTAATAATGTGGGAGGTCAGAATATCCAAGAAAATATTATATGCTCATTTGACTTCCTCAGTTTATTGAGAATAGCTACTGAGAAAACAATACAAGAAAATATTGTTTCATGTGTCTATCTGTAACATACGACAGATGTTAGCACCACAGCCCTTTGTTGGCTTTTATGTATTTCCAGGCAAGAATTCCTATATCCCCCTGTATTAGCTAGCTAGGCCTACCATGACCAAATACCATAGACTGAGTTGCTTAAACAACAGAAATATAATTTCTCAAAGTTTTGGAGCCTGTGATTCCAAGTAAATAGTGCTGGCATAACTGGTTAGTGGTGAGATGTTTTTCTTTGGCTTACAAATGGCTGTCTTGTTGCTGTCCTCCTCTGGTCATTTATCTGTGCCTGAATACTCCTGGTGTCTCTTCTACTTGTTATAAGATCAGCAGTCTTATTGAATTGGGGCCTCACCATTATGATTTCACTTAACATTAACTACCTCTTTAAAGTTCCTATCTTCAAATGCAGTCTTGGGAGTTAGGGCCTCACATATGAATTTTGGAGAGATACAATTCAGTTTACAACATTCCCCAACCCTATCTCAATTTTTTATGGAACCAGAAGTCATTCTTGAACATAACCCATAGTGGCAGCAGAAGGAATGTTATCTCAGCATTTGAAAATGAAACTATGAAAATTATATCATAACTTTCATTGCATCCTTTCTGGTTTACCCCTTCAAACAATTCGAGTATCATCTGAATATCATGTGCTTTATAAATATGGAAGTGTAACTTCTACACTTACGTATTTTTTTTTAAATAATAAAGCCAAGTAATAGACTTTAGTGGTAGGAGTCTCCCTTTAAGATTCCCTAACTATCCCATAGTTTGACCCATCTTGGAGGATGAAGTTTTTGTTGTTATTATTGCTTGTTTTATCTCTAAGAGCATCACATAGATTTAAGTGAAGCCCCACACCATCCACGGCCACAGGGATAAGAAGTGCCCTTTTTCCTAAGTGATAAACAGAACCATGTTTTGTTTTGTATTGTTTTATATTAATAATAGATCACCATACTCGGGCACACTCAGAAAAAAATAAACAAAAAGACAGTTTCAATAAAACAAATAAAAAGCAATGTATATTTCATAGCTCATAAGTTAAAAAAAGTTAAGTTATTTGAATTGCTATAACTCCCAAGTCCCTCTATCCACAAGAAATATTTGCCATTATTAGGTGGATTCTTTTATGCTTCCTTGATGATAATTCTTATCATCACAGGGGTTTCCTTATCTTACACACACATCACACACACAACTTTAGAATATTATCTACTGATAGATTTAACTTTTTCTGTAATAGGAATACCTATATTGAGTGTCCCTTGGTTAAGAAATCTCCCTCAGTTCTGGCCAGGAAAGGAAGAGGTTCCAAAGCACTGAATGCATTTCTCAGTCAAATTTTAATAGCTTGTTTACTTTAAAAAAATAAAGACTTGGTAATCTCTTCCACAAAAGGACAAGTCACATTTGAATGGGACTTAAATACTACCTCAGTTGTGACCCAGAAATCTCACTTTGGGTGCTTTAGGCAATATTCAATCAGACAGCCATATCAGTGGCAAGGATGAGCACATTACTCTGATAATGCTGTGCCTTCAGTATTCATGCATCTACTGAGCTTGACCGTGGGCTTCTAGAGGTCTACTAAGCAAAGGGATAGATCAAAGATCATAATCCTTGCTCCAGGTAAGCTTTATTGCATAGACTTCATTCTAGGTCCCAAATTTTCTTTCCTTTGAAGATAAATGCTGAAAGTACTATTATTTGTCACACACTTAAATATTCCTTGCCAAAAATGTTACTATTATAGTAATTTTAGATTCCCTCAACTTAACAATTTTCAAGAATGACTAGTTTAGGTTTTAAGAAAATCTCAAACTTCAAAATTTCCATACTTATTTCCATTATGGATAGTCACTTTTTTACTAACTACTAAAATAATTAGTAATTTTAAGCAACCAATATTTAAATAATATTCTCAGAGCTCTATGATTTAACAGAATTAAAATGATTTTTTAATTAGCCATAGTGAGAATATATTATTAATTTAAAAAGTACTTTAAAAAATAAATGCAACTTTAGTGATCATAATTAAAAATTCCTTCATGTATAGTTGAAGCCTATGCCAGAGGGTAACAGAGAGAATCTACCGTCATAAAAGCAGTTGACATGAGATCACACTTATACTTAGTTCAGCAAATTACAAATTGAAGACTATTTCCAAAGTTCAAGAACTTATTTTTTGAAGAAAATATATCATGGAATTTGGCTTTAAAACAGAAATTAATTTAATTTATATTTTCCTACCAAAGTATTTTTCTTTGTAAGTTGTGAAAATTAGAAAAGACTATTAGATAATTAGAATTTAGTTTAAAATTATTTAAACAAAACTTTCAGGAAAGTTTTAACTATTTATAAACGCAAAGGGGTCAAAAGAAGAGCAATATACAGAAATGACAGGATCGTATTTTCATTTAGAAATATCTGTCTGGAGACAATACAGAAAGTGAGTTAGAAGGAAACCCTACTGAATACAGGCATAGCAGTAAAGGTATAGCACCATTCATAAAGGAGTGATTATTTGTTTTTGCATTGTTCTTCTAAAGATAATTATATTTAACATATACTGAGAATTTTCTTTCTAGCATAGTTCTAAGTACTTGTCAGCACTTTGTATAATTTCATCCCACATAATGCTCTAAGGTGTCACTATATCTAATTTATAGATAAAGACACTAAATATTAGAGAATAGAGAGGTTAAATTGGTCAAGATTACAAAATAGTTGGTTGTGGTTTCTGAATTTGAACCCAGGGCACCAGATTCTCATATGCACTGCTGTGATTGCTGCTGTCCTCTCTAAGTGAGAAGTTCTCTGATCTTTGGCCTTAACAGTCCCTGTAGGAGGATACAACTTCATCTATTGACATAATGCATTTATTTAAAATTCATTAATATCCCCAAAGTGTACATTATGATTCATTTATGACAGGAATGGCATGGACATGTAAGTCCATTAACTGGGTATTTTTACTGTTTATAACAGCCATCAGTTACAAAGAAACTCTGGTTTTAGGTACAATTAGGTACATGTCAAAATAATGTTTAAAAAATCATATGATGCATTCTTTTCATATAGTAGTTATTCTTGATACTGCTACCTTTTTGCTTGTTTTTCAGGAAAGATAAAAGTATAATGATTAGAAAACAAAGACAAAATAAAAAACTATTTATACTATAGGGAAACCTGACCAATATAATTACCAAATATTAAACCATACTATACAGGTTCTGCTATAGTTATAAATCAAATGAACATGAAAGTCTTCATATCACCAAAATAAGAATATATATATATATATATATATATATCTGTGTGTGTGTATATGTATATATGTATATATAAAATATAAGTATATTTATATAAATATAAGTATATGTATTTTTATTAACATATAATGTATTATTTGTTTCAGGGGTACAGGTCTGTGATTCATCAGTCTTACACAATTCACAGCATTCACCATAGCACATATCCTCCCCAATGTCCATCACCCAGCCACCCCATCCCTCCCATCTCCTTCCTTTCCAGCAATAAATATATATTTTTACAAAAATATAAATATATATTTTATATAAATATATACATTTTATAAAATATAAATATATGTATTTTAATCACCCTTGTCTTTAAAACCATAAGACAGCTATGGACATGAAGTAATCTAAAAGAACTGAATTGTATAGGAAGGAGTCATTCCTAGATGAGCAAGAAATGAAGAAGTTTTGATACTTGGGGCCAGATGATAATGGTGGCTGCTGAGCAGACCGAAGATCAGGCCTATCATAGAAGAAATATACCAGCAAATCTTGACAAATTAGTTGGTTGGTATGTTGGATCTATAGTAACACCTAAAGCAAAGACCATGCTTTCTGTAAGATTCTCCTACATGGGGAGATTGCTGAGAAAGCAGAGACTGGGGACAGGCCTGGATGGTGGAAATAAGTCATAAGATTTTGTAGCCTCCCAGTCTCCTGACATCTGTATCTCACAAGTCTTACACCATTAACATCCAGCAATCCCTAAGGTTCACATGGCATTGCAATTCTGCTATTACTCGTTCATTTGTATTCTCACAATCTCATAGTCCTGAGTCCTTGATTTCTCAGTCTCAAAAATCTCATGATCTCATATTCTTCAAGTCTAGCAGATTCCAAATCTAGCATCCTTATAATCTTACAGTTTTGAAGTCCAACTGATTTGTATTCTCACTGTTTCAAGATCAATCAGTTCCACAGACTTTATTTAGTAAGATGGCTTTCCCAGAGGAAAAAGTGGTGAACTCATCCTTAAAGTACACATGAACATAGGGGATGGGAAGGAAAATAAAATAAGATAAAATCAGAGAAGGAGGCAAACCATAAGAGACTTTTAACTACAGGGGGGAAAAAAAAAATGAGGGTTGCTGTGGGGGAGGTGGTTGGGGAGGATGCACTAAATGATTGATGGGGCCTAAGGAGAATACTTAGGGTCCTAAGTATCTTAGGGTTGTAAGGAGGATACTTGCTGGGATGAGCACTGGGTGTTATACACAAGTGACAAATCACTAAATTCTACCCCTGAAACTAATACTACACTATATGGTAACTAACTTGAATTTAAATAAAATTTTGAAAGAAAAAAAAAAAGTTTGAAAAATGAGGTGAGCTGTTTAAAGTTGCAGTGATAACCAAATCTACTTCAACTTTCAATAAGATCAAAGATATTAACCCAGCAGAGGTAGAAGAAAAATTGGTTACTAAGCTGAAATTTAAAGGGTTCCCCTACTTTCCTTGTACTTGTATTCTAAAGCCCTGCTTTAACTGAAACCTCCTAATCTGGTCACCATGATCTGTCCCTCATTCTACCTGCTTAGAACAAAGAATGCTGACTTTTTAAACAAAAGAATATATAGAGAAAAATAAAATAAATACATTTATACACGTACACACATATATAAAGACACACATGTGTGTAAGTATATAGATATAATTTTGGCCTCTATAGCTCTTTAAGATATAATGATATCTATAAAATTATAAGACATACAAAGAATCAGTGAAATGTGACCCACCGTCAAAAAATCTTAGACACAATGCCTGGGTGGCTCAGCAGGTTAAGCATCTGCCTTCAGCTCAGGTTATGATCTCAAGGTAATGGGATCAAGTCCCATGCTGGGCTCTCTACTCACCAGGGAGTCTGCTTCTCCCTCTTTCTTTTGTTCCCTCTCTCTCTCTCAAATAAATGAATAAAATATTTTTAAAAAAGAAAAACTTAGACACAGTCACATTTATTACCTTAATTTAGCCAAATCTCTATCACCTGATCTCTATAAGACATCCCTATGACCAGTTACTTGAATTATATTCTGGTTCCTGGGACTGGCATTAGCTCAGAACCAGTGTCCAGTGGTCTATTCTTTCTCCAGTAAACAGTCATATTTGTAGATAGATTTGATTAGTTTAGGGAATGTTGGGTGGAAATATTAGAGACTATATTTACAGCAGCCTTAAAAGAGCCCTTTCTCAAGACCTATAGTATTACCCTCCCTCCAGGGGCCAAACTCTGTGAAATAACTCATATCTAACAATTAGATCAAAGTCCATGATTACCACTGTAATGAATTAATTCAGAACTCTATTCAAAAGTGAATTTAAGTTTTTAGTTTTATAATCAAGTATCCCTTTAAGAGACTTATTATCTATTTCACCCTAGGGAAAATAGGATCAATTTTGTAAGGCCAAAGATGACTGCCTGGAAAAATATTATATTCACCACTATGTCCCAGCTAACCATTATGATGATCAGGCTCAATAGTACTTGTCTTCTATCATTACATAACTTCCACTATAATCAACAATTCTATTTCAATAGTAATATTCATAGTCTTGTTTCTATTTGCAGAGGACAGCTATAGCAACTTGGCTTCCTAAAGGAGTATCCTCTAGATCTTCTCTGAGATATATTTATCAAAGAGGTGATTCATGACAAATCCCTTCAGCAGTGCTTTCAGCCTGCCTTTGGACTCTTTCCTTTTCATTATAGCAATGAATTTCTGGAATTTCCTCTTCATTTAGTGTAGTACACCACTGTGTCCAAATTTCTTGCCAAACAGCTGAGCAATCTGTTAGAATCTTTCCCAGAATCTGAGTAAGTATACACACATTAATATATCTGGCTTAGTTTAAAGTTATATTTTTTCTAGTTATTCTAGCAACATTAAAATATATTGATGTATATAGTTATCAGGTTACTTCCTAAATAAATTAGCAACATTTTACAATTACTTTGCTATGTACGCTTTTACCTCCTGGGTAAAATATTCTACCTGTGCCTTTAGAGCAAGCTTAAATCTAAGTCTAGTTATTTATTTCTCTGAAGAAAATAAGAAGTGGCAGAGATTAGCCAGGAGGAAAATTGGGATCGACTTGCTAAAATGAAACATAAAAAAAAAAAAAAATTAAACAACAAAAAAAACAATAAAATACTGCATCAGGTAAAGTCTCAAATATGCAAGAATAAATTTATCAGGCAGGGAATTGGGAATTTTGGCTAGTGTTATTCAGTGTTTTGTGAAGAGATCAGAATGTTCAGAATAATTTGTTATCACACAAATATCTTCATTCCAATTGCCACATTATTTCCAAATCAATTATTTTAAATTACACATAAGGGTGAGAATTCCACCTATAATAAAGCAACTTTTATGATTAAGCTCTGTTTCTTCTTCTTCTTCATTCTTTCTTTCTTTCTTCTTTTTTTTTTTTTTTTGGTTTTATTTTCAGGTTTTTATTTAAATTCCAGTCATTAAAATACAGTGTAATATTAGTTTCTGGGGCAGAATTTAGCAATACACCACTCACATACAATACCCAGTGCTCATCACAACAAGTGCACTCCTTAATACCCATCACCCACTCAAACCATTCCCCTACCCAGCAACCCTCCAAGAACCATTCATTTGTTCTCTATAGTTAAGAGTTGGTTTTATGACTTGCCTGTCTTTTCTCCCCATGTTCAATTGTTTTGTTTCTTAAATTCCACATATGAATGAAATTATATGGTATTTGTTTTTCTCTGATAGGTTTCTTTTGCTTAGCCTAATACTCTATAGTTCTAACCACATCATTGCAAATGGCAAGATTTCATTCTTTTGTATACACTGAGTAATGTTCCATGATAGAGAGATACACAGGTAGGTAGATAGATAGATTCTATCTACCTATTTATTGCCCATATCTTCTTTATCCATTCATCAGTTGTTGGACATTTGGGCTCTTTCCATAATTTAGCTTTTGCTGATAATGCTGCTATAAACATGAGGTGAATGTGTTCCTTCAAATCAGTATTTTTGTATCCTTTGCGTAAATACCTAGTAGTGTAATTGTTGGATTGTAGGGTAGTTCTATTTTTAACTTTTGGAGGAACCTTCATACTGTTTTCCACAGTGGCTGCACCAGTTTGTATTCCTACCAATTGTATAAGAGGATTTCTCTTTTTCTGCATCCTCACCAACATCTGTTTCCTGTGTTGTTAATTTTAGCCATTCTGACAGGTGTGAGGTGATATCTCATTGTAGTTTTGAATTTTGTCTCCCTGATGATGAGTGATGTTAAGCATCTTTTCATATGTCTGCCAGCCTTCTGTAGATCTTCTTTGGAAAAATGTCTATTCATGCCTTCTGACCATTTCTTAACTGGATTATTTGTTTTGGGAGTATTAAGTTTGGTAACTTCTTTATAGATTTTTGGATAGATATAGGATTTGGATTCTAACTATTTATCAGGTATGTCATTTGCAAACACATCTTCTCCCATTCTGTAGGCTGCATTTTCTTTTGTTGACTGTTTCCTTTGAAGTGCAGTAGCTTTTTATCTTGATGAAGTCCCAATAGTTCATTTTTGCTTTTGTTTCCCTTGCTTCCAGAGACATGTCTAGTAAGAAATTTCTATGGCCAAGGTCAAAGAGGTTATTGCCTATGTTCTCTAAGATTTTCATGGTTTCCTATCTCACATTTAGTTCTTTTATCTATTTTTAATTTGTGTGTGGTGTAAGAGAGTGGTCCAGTTTATCCTTCTGCATGTTGCTGTCCAGTTTTCCCAACACCTTGTTGAAGAGACTGTCTTTTTCCCATTGGATAGTCTTCCAGAATTTTGATGCCTCCAGCTTTGCTTTAGTTTTTCAAGACTAATTTGGGTATTGTGGTCTTTTGTGGTTCCATACAAATTTTAGGATTTTTTTTTTTATTCTAGGTCTGTGAAAAGTGCAATGGTATTTTGATAGGGATTGCATTAAATGTGAATATTGCTTTGTACAGACATTTATACACTATTTGTTCTTCCAATATATGAGCATGGATTTTTTTTTTCCATTTCTTTATGTCTTCTTCCATTTCTTTCATCAGTGTTCAATACCTTTCTGAGTACAGAACTTTTACCTCTGTAGTTAGCTTTATTCCTAGGTATCTTGTGGGTTTTGGTACAATTGTAAAGGGATCAATTTCTTGATTTCTCTTTCTGCTGCTTCATTATTTGTATATAGAAATGCAATAGGTTTCTGTACATTGATTTTGTATCCTGTGATTTTACTGAATTCGTGGATTAGTTCTAGAAATTTCTTGGTGGAGTCCTTTAGGTTTTCTACGTAGAGTATCATGTTGTCTGTTAATGGTTAGGCTCTGTTTCTGATGATGATGATGATGATGATGATGATGATTGCTATTGTTGTTGACTGGGTTTCTGTAAGAACTATGAGTATTTGTTCAGATGGCTTCACAGAGGAATTCTACCAAATATTTAAAGAAGAGCTAATATGTATTCTTCTCAAACTTCACCAAAAAGCAGAAGAAGGAAAACTTCCAAATTCATTCTATGAGTTCAGCATTACCCGATACAAAATATCAGAGCAAAAGAGAACTACAGCCCAATATCTCTGATTAATAGAGATGCAAAAATCCTTAACAAAATATTAGCAAGATAAATCCAACAACACATTAAAAAAAATCATTCAACATGATCAAGTTGGATTTATTCTTAGGATGTAAGAGTGGTTCAATATTCACAAATAAATCAAGATGATACATCATGTCAATAAGAGAAAGGATAGAAGCCATATAATCATTACAACAAATGGAGAAAAAGTATTTGATAAAGTACAACAGCCATTCATAATAGAAATCTTCAACAAAGTAGGTTTAGAAGGAGCATACCTCAACATAACAAAGGCCTCATATGAAAAACCTTTAGCTAACAACATACTCAATGGTGAAAACCTGAGAGCTTTTCCCCTAAGTTCAGCAACAAGACAAGAATGTCCACTCTCACCACTTTAAATGAACATAGTACTGGAAGATTTAGCCTCAACAATCAGAAAACAAAAAGAAATAAAAGGCATCCAAATTGGTAAGGAAAAATTAAAACTTTCAAAATTTGCAGATGACATGATACTATATATAGAAAACTAAAACTCCACCAAAAAACTACTAGAACTGATAAATGAAATCAGTAAAATTGCAGAATAAAAAAAGCCAATGTACAGAAGTTTGTTGCCTTTCCATACACTAATAATGAAGCAGCAGAAAGATAAATTAAGAAAATAATCTCATTTACATTTGCACCCAAAATATATCTACAAATAAACCTAACCAAAGGGTTCAGAGATCTGTACTCTGAAAACTATAAAACACTGATGAAAGAAATGGAAGATGACACAAAGAAATGGAAAGACATTCCATGGTTATGGATTGGAAGAATTAATAGTTAAAATGTCTATACTACCCAAAGCAGTGTACATATTCAGTACAACAGGTGTTTGGTAAGGATGTAACAAAAAGGAACCCTCATATACTACTGGTGGGAAAGCAAACTGGTACAAGTCATTGTGGAAGACAGTATAGAGGTTCCTCCAAAAATTAAAAATAGAACTACCCTACAATCCACTAATTCTACTATTGGGTATTTACACAACCAATATGAAAATATTAATTTAAAGAGATATATATACACCATGTTTATTGCAGCATTATTTACAATAGCCAAACTATGGAAGCATCCCAAGTGTCCATCAATAGATGAAATGGATAAAAAAGATGTCATAGGTATATACAATGGAATATTATTCCACCATAAAAAGAATGAAATTTTGCCATTTGCAAAAATATGGAATGGATCTAGAGAATATAATACTAAGCAAAATAAACCAGTCAGAGAAAGACAAATACCATATGATTTCACTCATATGTGAAATTTAAGAAACAAAGCAAATGAACAAAGAAAGAAAAAGACCACCCAAAAGGCAGACTAACTATAGAAAAAACAGAGGGTTACCAGAGGAGAGATGGGTGGGGAGTTGGATGAAATATGTGAAGGGGATTAAGAATATACTTAATCTTGATGAGCACTGAGTAATATTTGGAACTACTGATTCACTGTATTGTAACCTGAAACTAACACTGTATTGTTAACTACACTGCAGTTAAGAGAGAGAGAGAGAGAAAAAAAATGATGAATATTTCTGTGTGTGTGGTCACAAAAATACTGATATTCTTTTTTTTCTTTATTTTTTCTTTTAAAGATTTATTTCTTTATTTCAGAGAGAGAGAGAGAGAGAGAGAGCACACAAGCAGGGTGAAGGGGCAGAGGGAAAGAAAGAGAATCTCAAGCAGACTCTGAACTGAGCGTGAGGCATGCTGTGGAGCTCAATTCCCAGTGATATCATGACCTGAGCTGAAACCAAGAGTCACTTAACTGATGACTGAGTCATCCAGGCACCCCACTAAAACACAGATATTCTGACCATATCTTGATACGTGAATTTAAAACCCTAAAATTTGTCTTTCTGTCAGGCACTTAAGATTTCAGGTTTTCCCTTCATTCGAGTCTTCGTTATCCCCACCTTAATGGTCTTTTAACTATTCCATCAGGTCTATTAAGACTTGCTTCAGGCACTTTATGCCAGTTAACTTTAGAAGATAATTTAAGTAGCTATTTCGCTCCTATATGTGGTGTATTAATACTACTCCATTTTCAGGGGAAAGGGAATACTCCCTTCTGTCATACCCACCCAAACCAGATCCCAATACTTAAAGACTGGTACTCACTTACAGTAGGTGACTACAGTAGTAGTCACCAGTCAAAATACTGTATAAGAAAAAGAATGAAGCCACATATTTTAATCTACATGAAATACAGAGAATTAGGTATTTACAGAATTACTGGAAGTATTAGATGAACAGTGGGTCTTCCTTAGTCTCAATTCCAATCATGTGTTCTGAAGTGACCCACCAGGGAAACTACTCTGACCACCAGAACTTGAATTCAAGACTAAATAAACTCTATGCTCATAATTGCAATTTAACGTAAAAGAGCCATTACTACTCCTGTACCTATCTTTTGGTATACAGAAAGCTGGAAAGCAGACACTGGAATACAGTTTCAGAGAAACTTTATGTTAATAAAATTTTCCTTACAAGAAGGAAATGCTAAAAAATTCCAAAAAAACAAGTAGATGGCTTCTTTTTTTTCACTTACCTCCAGCTTTTAAATTTCATACAAATATATTTAAAAGGTAAAACCTAATTTAATCTTTGCAAAAGAAAAGAATAATGCTGAGTTACCCAATCTAGAGTATTCACCATTCTACACAAGAAAAATCAAAGCATCCAATCCCTATCCAAGTATTTGTGCCATACAATGATAATTGGGAAAAAAAATATATATATATATGCACAAGTGTATGTATGAAATATATGTAGTCTTTCCAATATGTAACCACATAATATAGTGTTAAAATGTAGGTTCATAAAGACATTTCACATAGATAGAAATAACTGGGGCAGGAGTGTTGAAATATTGTCATAGCATTCCTTTGAAGTATGTCAATAATTTCATCCCTATGTCACTAATGAGAAGAGAGATGAGTGAGTATTGTGAGTTCACCTGCCAGCGTGTTGTGTAACTTATAATTAAGCTTTTATATTGTTCTTAGGTGGTATTCATCTTTCACCTTATAATAGGAAGGTCAACTGGAAGTGCAGTTTTTAAACTGAAATAATTGCAGAGCTGTACACAAATAAGCAATAATTTGTAAATATTTATGATATCTAATATTCTTCCATGTTTGTTAGCCAGAATTTTTATGTATTTACTTACCTAGGCAAAATATCAGACTGGTAACTTCTCTATTTTAATGAGAGAAGAGATGGACTTTTAAACTTTTACACTCAAGAAAATTATTTACTATATAGTAAAATTTGTGTGGCTCCTATCAACCTCTAGAGAAAACAAAAACAAAAACAAAAACGTACCACTAACTTACAATCCCCAAGGTTCTAGACATTATCATTGCTTCATAAGAATCTTCCTAGCTGGCATGATAACAGCTGGATTAATCAATTTTATTTATTATTGATTGATTGATTTATCAAAGCATATTGCTGATTTTAAGAGATTTCAAGATCTCAAAGAGCAGTGATTAATTACGGGTAAAATTTGGGATAATGAAGGGTCATGATTCTAGTCTTATATCTGCATGACAAGGGTACTTTAGTAGAGACCTGTCCCCATCATATTAGGGTGACACGGCTGAACTGTGTCCCCCCAATACTCACACTGAAGTCCCAACCTCTAGATATATCAGGATGTGACTACAGTTGGAGATAGTCTTTAAAGAGTCAATTAAGGTATAATGAGGTCATTAAGGTGGGCCCTAATCCCATATGACTCATGTTCTTACAAGAAGAGGAAATTAGGACATAGATGCACAGAGAAGACACTATGTGAAAACATAGGGAGAAGATTCTCATCTATAAGCCAAGGAGAAAGACTTCAGAAGAAACCTGTGGTCACCAAGTCTTTTTTGTGGCAGCTCTAGTAAACTAATACTAATAAAGTGTGAGACATATACAAGAGGATTTCAAGCAGCTTGGTTGGAGATAGGAACAGCTAAAGAAAATTTGTTAAGTAAATTTTTCCTTAAATTATTATTTGAATGGGGCCGAAAGAATCAGAGACTTTGCATTTAGCAAAATTAAGGTCAAATGTACTTACCTTAGGACTATTTGCTTAGACGTCATATTTAATGTACAACAATACAGCTTATACTTCCTGAGTTCATTCAATAAATTTAATCACTTCTAAAAGAATTTCAACACTATTTTCATTGCTGTTCCTCCAAAGAAAGACTAGATTTAGAAACACACACAGTAAACACACACGCATACACAGACCCACACACACACACACACACACACACACATACACAGTGGTTCATACAAGTATAGACGGGTTTACTTAAAAGCTGAAAAAAATTAAGCTTCAGGGATGTCATACAGTCATGATCTTTTCAAGGCTCTGTACCTAATTTTGTGTTTGTATTTGTAATTTTATGTTACTTTCATGAATTAAAACTAAGTCTCCTCCCCAAAGCAGACTGTCCCTCTGTGTGTTTGCATCTGTGTTTTATCTCCATTAGAATGACAAAGATGACCACTGTTTACACACTCCTCCAGGCTTCTCAGTGGTTGACTTGCAAATAGCAAAATCCATGTCTTAGGCACTGTTTCCTCAGAGTGCCTGACATATAACAACATTCCATAATTAACTGTTAATGAAAGGGAGAGGGGATAAGAAGATAGCATAATCAAAACAGAGACAAAGAATTTCTCAGAAATAAAGGTGCTATAAACTTTAAGTGAAAAAGAAAGAAAAAAAAGTTACAAAAATGCAAAGGCACAAAATAAAGGTTTAAGTACTATCTAATACTATGTACTTTTTGGATAAGAGGATCTCATTATGATGGAGATTATATAGTCTCACAACACTGAGGTTTTAAATTATTTATTTCTAGTAAGTGAAAAAGCAATATACAGAATCTGTTTTGTTCAGTTACTATTATTTTATATTTAAATATTAAGCAGATTTCATTGAAATATACATTAAAATCAATATTTATGTGTCTTTCCAATATGACAGAACATTCCTTCAGGCAAGAGCTAAAGATATCTGCCAGCTTCACTGATGCCTGCTTCTGTGTGCACTTTATTTGATTTTGTCATCGCATGAGAAAGCATCAAAGAGACATAGATCTAAATAGAGATCATTAATGGAAACCCAAACCTGGCTTACCATATTACAGTCATAAAACTTGTGTGCAAATTACAGCTACATCCCTTATGATTCAACTAATAAGTCAGATGAGGAGACAACGATAGAGTTCAGCTTTGATAGAGCTCATATTTCCTGAAGCATAATAAAGAACAGACATGAAAATAGCATATCAGCTGCCAAGAAGGACTGAGAAAAAAATGGCACATAAGAGCTATCTACTGTAGAATATCCGCTTCCATTCCCTGGTCTCTTTTAATAACCAAATAAGTAAATGAATGAATTATCCCCAAAACTTGATTTCTGGGATCCTATAAAGTATGATATGTTAGGGGATTTTTTTAATGTAATTTTAACTTATGAGCATCTGGAATCAAGGATCAGAATGGAGAATGCTCACTTACCAACAACACTATTATATTATGCTGGTTTTTATTTGTTCTTATTCCTAATACCCTCAATATATAGGGATGATAAGAAGGAAAGAGATGGTCATTAGCCCATTACTTATTATTACGTATTAAGTATTACTTATTATTTCTCTGATATAATATACTGGGGCTACATATGTCATTTTATCTTCTGAGCCTATACTTAGCCTTCAAAAGAGGCTGAATTAGAGGATTCCTAATACATTATATTAATTGTATTGATTTTTCAGCAAGGACTTCCCACCAAAAGGGAACTTACTGGAAAAAAGTGTGGGTAGCAGGCAATGCGGTTATCTAACCAATTCCTATTTGAGCACAGAGAGCAGGATTTGGCCTATTGCACGTATGGAAGTGAACTACACACTCACACATAAATATGCAAGCATTATTACTGCTTTTTTTTTCTATTTTCTTCACCTTTTCAAAATTAAAATAAATTTTCTATGATATAAACTGGTGAATATTTTGAAGAATCATCAAAGTATCTGCCATACTTCAAATGTTTAGAGTGTAAGAAGTAGAATAATAGACATGAGCTTTGAGGGAGAGAGACGGTGGTAGACTGTTAGACCCACCTGCATGCTACACTGAGGACGGTGCTGACTACTACAGAAGCAGGGAACAGGGTTACCAAAAATTCAGAAGGTGAAGTTACATTCAAAGTGTTCAGCTAAATGAAATTAATAGATTTGGGAGAATATTTGAGAATGTTAGTCTATATGAGCATGCGTATCTCTAGATTCTAGGCAGGAAAACACTAGGAGCGGGGTTAACTGTCAAAATATATAAGAAGGAATAGAGGTCAATTAATTAAACAGGTAAGGATGTCTACTGATGGACTTTACCTTATATTTAAGGTACATCACCAAGAAGACATTATTACAAAACATAAATGTATAGATTAAAAATTCATTCACTTTGACAAATGGAAATGCCAACTTCTTTAAACTTTTTTTTTAACCTGTATTAAGAGGAATAACACATTTTTAATTAAGCAGTTTCAAGTAAGTTTTCATATTATATAGAACTTACAATTTTTCCAAATCACTACAGCCATAGAATCTCTCAGAAAAATTAAATCTAAAAGAAACTATTTTCTTTTAGATTTGACAAAACTATTTGACAAAAGGTAGCATATTTTGAAAAATATTGTAAAAGATATTTTTTTATTGTATGAGTAATGTGCCATTGTAAAATGTTCTTTAAAATTTTATTAAATATATTTCATTTTAATTTATTAGATAAATTTTAAAATTAAATTGAAATTTAATGACAATTTAAATAAAATTTTTATTTTATTTTATTTTAATTTAATTTTGTTTACTGGTCAGAGAGAGAGAGAGTACAAGCAGAGAGAGCAGCAGGCAGAGTAGGCACAGCAGGCAGAGGGAGAAGCAGATTCACCTCTGAGCAAGGAGTCCAAAGTGGGACTTGATCCCAGAACCCTGGGATCACCATCTGAGCTGAAGGCAGACACTTAACCAACTGAGCCACACAGGCGTCCCTAAATAAAAATTTTAGAGTTAAACTATTTTTTTATTCAAGAAGAATTAATTCAGACAATGTCAATGAATTCTTATAGACACTAAATCTTTTAATAATATGTTTAGAAATTTAAGAGTCAAAGATACTCCCATATAGTATATATTTCAAATGAAGTGTATCACTTCATGTAATTTATTTGTCTAAGTCAGTAATCTGAATGCTGTTATTGACAGAGTATTATTTTTTCCTCTTATTTTCTTATCAAGCCAGGAGGACTATCACAAACAAAGCAAAGTGAAGACATAATAATCCCACTTTATATTCTTGCATGTGCTTCTCATGGTTCTCTCATATTTACTACTCCATTTTACCTTAATGGTATATCTCATCTTTATTTGGTTTTATTCTTCTACTAGTCCTGTAATAGAGAGCAAGCAAGTAAGTAAAATTTCAGCTTAGAGATTTTACTGATATATTGATTCAAACAAAAAAAATTTTACATCTTTTATATGGATTTCCTTAACATGGAATGATTCTTAAAACATTTTAGAAGAATATGGGGTTTACTACTGCCTCCATCCCTGGAGAAAAAATAAATAAATATATAAATATAAATATAAATATAAATATATGTGTGTGTGTATATATACATATATATGTATATATATATATGCATGTATATATGTATACTTGCATATATGCCTGAAACTTATTAATTTGACCTTACTTGAGAAAGGGACTTTTCAGATGGAAGTAAGTTAAGGATCTTAGGATAAGTTCATACTGTTCTGGGTAGGCTTCAAATCCAATTACAGTTCTTCAAAAATATTGTAAAAGGCAGAGGGAGGTTTGGGAGACAAAGATGTAGAAAAAAAATTATGTGAAGATGTAAGCACAGAGATTGCGGAGTTATGCAGCCCCAAACCAAGGGTCATCTAGAGCCGCTGGAAATTTTAAGTCAAGGAAGGATTTTCCTCTTGAGCCTTTGGAGGGAGTGCAGCCCTACTGACAGGTTAATTTTAAACTTCTGAGCTCCAAACTTTTTAGAGACTATCTTTCTGCTGTTTTTAAGCCACCAAGTATGTGAAAATTTGTTATAACAACTTTAGGACAAAAATATGAAGTGTATTACCTAACATGGAAATTTCTAAGTAAGTTATCACATATCATTATTTTTTTCCCAAGATATTTCCCCCAATATTTTTACAAATAATACCTTCTGTTTGTCTGGGCAAAAATCTATAGAATTCAAAATTTTGGATAGAAAAATTGGCTGTATCATATAAAATGTACTTATTTTTCTATTACAAATAATTTACCATGTCTATTCTTATATTCTGAAGTACCGAGTTTGAAAAAATTGTACAAATGTTCATAGGGCATGGATGATCATATTTTGCATGCAAAAATGGATATTCTAAGCCTAAACTGCAAATGAGCATTAGACAATTTCAACCCACGTGTGTAATTATCTGCTTTTGTGGTTCTGAGAAAGCAACTCAGACTTAGAATGTGTGTCTGAAAGTGTCAACTTTCAGCCATTCTTCCCATAAAATTTTTGCTTTAGCTAGAATAGATAAAGATTTTCTGAATAAAATTTGTCACATCACACAAGCATCTCTCATCAATTACCTTCATGTGGTCAAATTCGATAAACGCAATTATAGCCTGAGCAATGATAACCATTTCCTATCTAATAAAACAGAGTAAGTGAACATTACAACTCAGCAATAATTTATAGTATTGGGCATAATCTGTGAGGTCAGGTGCAGGGGACATTTCTAACTCAGGATGATTCAGTGTTCAGCTTGAGCCAAGGAATACCATTTATAGAGCCAAATTCAGGTAGCAACTTGAAATTTCTGAAAATGGAATATTTCTTATATTCAGTGTTAAGTGTTAATGATTTCACAGAACTCTACTGGGCAGTACATCAGTAACAAACACATACTATATTATATTTCATATAGGTTAGGGTACCTTGATCATGATTTAAAAGTGATTGTCTTAAACTTAATAGATTCTTCCACAGGCTTCGCTGGAGTGTAGAGGTTTACTGGTGTCCCCTGAATCGATTTTATCAGTCTGTAAATTGGTAAGAACTGTCTCCTAGGGGCATAGAATTGTGCACATAGCATTGTTTCTATTTTACAGAAATAATGTAGACTTGTACATGTTATACCCTTGTAGAATTGAAATATGATGAGGTCAGTTAACTTGCATTCATTATTCATGCACTGCATGCTCCTAGAGAAGTTCTAAGCTTCGAAGGTAATTTTAAATTGCATTTTTGCATAGTTGTCTATGCTGAACTGGTTTCTAATTCTTTTTAAGACTAATGTTTTTATCCTCCATAGTGTACTTCTGTATCCTAGAATATTTTTGCCTCAGTATTATCTCTTTTGATCCTTATAATCACTCTGTGAAAGAATATTTTAGAGAAACTATTATAATCCACATTTTTAAAATTTATAAATCAAGACTAGAAGTTTATGAATTGCCCGGCTACATAATGAGATCAAAGTGGTGGCATCTCCTTTCTGATGCTCTGTCTTAAATCCCATCTTCCTCATTAGAATCTTCCAAAGGGATTATAAAATATCCCTGGAGTTTAAACAAAAACTGACACAATATCTGGAATTACCTGAAGGAATTTTTGTTGGTTGCCCAGACCTGTGATAACCTGAGCACAGATTTTTATATATGAGGATTTTAGATATTGTGATATTACTTAGGAGACATGAGCACTCCTACCAAATCAGAATATAGGACCATAAAAATTAAGGAAAAAAAAAAAAAAGAAGAAGAAGAGGAGAAAACAAACTTCAGGCAAATACTATGTTGGTCAGAATAAGTTAGTGTGGTTAACATAAATAAATAAATAAATAACCCCCAAAGGTAGTGGCTTAAAACAACAAAGGTTATTTTTCATTCATCAAATAATGTCCAAAGTGGGAAGGGGTAGGGGTGAGCTGGCATTGTTCCTTGTGGTCACTTAGGAATCCAGACTGATAAAGTCTCTACTTTAACACATGCTCCCATGATTGTCATGGCAAAGAAAGAGCATAGCTAGAGGATCGCTCTTCTGAAATTAAATATTTCATCATGGAAATGATTTGTGTCATTTCTACCTATAATTCACCAGAACTTGTCATACCTAATTTCAAAGGGATGAGCAAAGCACAATACTCAGGTGTGACTGGAAGGACAGGCAAGCCAGTTGAAAGTCGGTCAAAAGTTGAAATGTTTGCCACAAATGTAAAGGTAGACTTTTCTTAAAAGGTTTTGGCTAGGGCGCCTGGGTGTCTCAGTGGGTTAAGCATCTGCCTTCAGCTCAGGTCATGATCTCAGGGTCCTGGGGTCGAGTCCCACACTGGGCTTCCCCTTCTCTCTCTGCCTGCCTCTCTGACTACTTGTGATTTCTCTCTTTCTGTGTCAAATAAAGAAATAAAATCTTTAAAACAAAACAAAACAAAAAGGTTATGGCTAATCTTTCAGAATGTAATGTGATTCAAAGCATGATAATACTGGTAGGATCTGAGAAGTCAAAGAGGCCTTCGCATTTACGAGAGCTAGTCTCTAATCAATGCAGAAATTTTTCCTTAAATCTCCATGAATTTTCCCTGAAAATTTCCAGTGTTAAAATGCTATTGGACCTAGTAGTTGTTATTCTAGTAGACATTCTATTGGACTTTATTACTGAAGCTTATTTATGTTGCCCTAGGCCTCAATCTATGAAACTGAGACACTCACTTATCAACTCTTGTTCTGCCTTCTGAGCACCATATAACATTACAAATGGATTTGCAAAAAAAAAAAAAAAAAAAAAATCACAACACTAGCTGAAGTAGTATTTAAGGAACTGCAGACTGTAGAGCTAATCCTTGACAACCGGATGAAACAGCTACAAAATTACAACCGGCTTTTAGGATCTACCTTATTTCTCTACCTTAACAGGTGGCCTGCAATCCTCATTCTAACGAGGAAGTCTTAATTTGAAAATACAATTTACCTTACATCTTTATACTCTTAAAAATGCAATCCTGAAAGCACAAATCAGGTATCACATTACAAGCAGTAGGATGTTTGTCAAAAAGACAAAATAATAATAATAATAATAATAATATCAGTGAGGACATGGAGAAACTGGAACCCTTCCACATTGCTAATGGGAGTAGAAAATGGTGGAACCTTTGTGGAAAATAGTATGATAGTTCCTCAAAAAATAAGACACAGAATTATCATATGATCCAATTCTACTTTTATACCTAAAATAATTGAAAGCAAGAATTTTTTTTTACAGACTTCATTTATTTATTTGACAGAGAGAGATCACAAGTAGGCAGAGAGGCAGGCTCAGGGGGGCGGGAAGCAGGCTCCCCGCTGAGCAAAGAGCCCGACACGGGGCTCAATCCCAGGATCCCGAGATCATGACCCGAGCCAAAGGCAGAGGCCCAACCCACTGAGCCACCGAGGTGCCCCAAGAATTTTAACAAATATTTGCATATCCATGTTCATAGGGCAATATTGACAATAGTCAAAATGTGGAAACAATCCAAATGTCCATCAAGAGATAAGCACGAAACAAAACATAGTGTGTGTGCATGTGTGTATTCACACACACATATATACATATGGAACTGTATATATACATATATATGTATATACACACACACACACATATACATATATATGCATATATATGGATATATATACACACACACACATACACATACATACAATGTAATATTATTCAAGCTTAAAAAAGAAAACCTTATACATGGCTCAACATGAATGAATATTGAAGACATTATACTAAGTGAAATAAGCCAGACACACACACACACACACACACACACACACACACACACATATAGATATATAGTATGGTTCCACTTATATGAGTTGTTCAAATTTGTAAAAACAGAAAATAGAAAGTCACCCGGAGCTACAGGGATTGGAAAATGGGGAGTTAATATCTGATGAGTATAGAGTTTCAGTTTGGGAAGATTAAAAAAAGTTTTGGAGATGGAAGGTGGGAATGGCTAAACCATAACATCAATATACTTAATGCCACTAAACTATATACCTAAAAATGGTTAAAATGGGTTTTAAAATCATATATGCTTTACAACAATAAAAAAGGGAAAAATGCAAGTCTGGTTCATACTGAATTATTTTTTTTAAGGCTTTAAAAAGGCAATTTCCCAAGAGACTTAACCAGATGTGTTTGATTCACACATACAAAATATACATGCAATTAAGTAGAGGTCCAAAGAAACTGTCAGCATAAAAATGAAGATCTCATCAAATAAATGTTGTCTAATTCCAAGGAAACTTGACCATGACCTGGAGTGGGAAATGGATCACCTATTGCTATAGTATTCATAATATGCAAATAGCTGTTTAAATGGGATATGCTCAAATTATGCATACTTTTCTAAATTGCTAGCACATGCAGGAAGTGATAACGAGGATAAGGTTTACTTATTAGATTCTTTATTTAGAGGCTATCAGTCTCACAATATCTGTTAAATAAGAATACTCAATTTGAACTTATTTCCAAGTGAAAATATTGCCCAATCACTAATACTTTACCACATAACTCAGTTCCAATATTAATACACTTAGCTTTTCCTCTTTAGACTGAAATGAGCTGCTGTTACCTTTTTTCCCCCAAAAGGGTACTGCATTAGTCTTTTATTGCTTCACGAGTAAGAATCCAAGAAATGAAGCAAACTGCAATCATTTTTTCATACAGAGAATTGATATTTCATGTGACCCCAATTTGCCTCATCTCTGGATTTTACTTTCAAAGTCAACTTGCCTGGTACTCTCGGATTCATGCCTGATACAAGTTTGATTATTGTCATCAAGAAAGCAAATCTCTCCATTACAAAAACATCTAAGTAAGAAGGAGCCACAAGATGAAGTGATGCAATAAAAGAAAAGCTTAAATCCTCCAAAAGAAACGTTTGTGTAAAATGGTAATTTGGAGAAGAGGAACCAAGGAGGATGTAGTATTGCATGGAGCACTGGATGCGGTGTATAAACAATAAATTTTGGAACACTGAAAAAGAAATTAAATTTAATTTAATTTTTAAAAAATGAGAAGAAAAAGGAATGTAGACCCAAAGGCTGAGCCAGAATGAAAGGATATGGAGTCAAGTACAGCTGGCTTCTTGTATTTCTGATAAAGGATTAGGTTTAGGAGAGAAAGATTATACAGACTCTTCATGGAAATTATTAGATAAGGAACGTTGGAATTAAGGGTTGTTTCATAGGTGGGTTCTCACAAAAGATTTTCCTTTATCAGTTATGCTTATTCCACTTTTGGTCTTTTATCTTTTCACTTTATTTCCACCTTTTATTCTTCTTTCCTTTCTTTATTCATTATTCCTTTTTATCTTCTATTCCTTTATTCTTTTAAAAACCTCCCTTTTAAATTACTTGTTTTCATTCATCATTAAGCATTAATTTCCCTTTGCCCTAATTTTGCATTAATTCTACCCTCTACCTCCCACCAACCCAACTCCATGACCCACTGATTATATTGTTTGTCTTTCCCTTGTCCATCACACCATCCAGACCCTGGTGTTCTACAGTAGCTCTTCATAAGTATGGACATTTTAATAACACTTGGATTTGAACTTATACTAAATGCCTATATCATCTGCTATCAGAAGTATTTTTTTTTCAGCCTCACATGAGGAATAAATAGTTCATAAATTGATGGTTCTTTTTTCTTTATGTGCAATTTCACAATCGTGGTTTCCATTTAAAGGAATCCATTCCATATTATTTTTCTATTGTTCTAACATGTAACAAATTACCAGAAAGCTAACAATTTAAAATACCATATATTTATTATTTTACAGCTCCTTAGTTCAGAAGTCTAGTATTGATCAGGCTAAAATCTAGGTATCAGCATGCTCATTCCTTCTGCGGGCTCCAGGATAGAATCCATTTCTTGTCCATTCACGTAGCTGATAGAATTCTAGTCCTTGCAGTTGTAGAACTGAGATCCCTATTTTCTTGCTGTTTTTCATAACTTTTAGAGGTTACCACATTCCTCTGCACATGGTTCCCTTCCTTCTTATTGAGAGCCAGCAATGGTAGTTTGAACCCCTCTCACAATCCAAAACGTATTTCCACTGTTGCATCTCTCTGACCTAATCTTCTACCTCCTTCTTCCATTTTTATGGACTCAAGCAATTAGACTGGGCAAAATTACCTAATCCATGATAGCTTGACAGTTTTCCTTCAAATATCTCTGGTTTCCCTGCTCTACTTATTTTCATTATAATTTTTATTCAATAAAGTATATCATACTCAAAGACTTGCAAGAACTATCAGGCTCTGAGGAGTCACGACTGTGTCATTCGGGATCCAAAAGGAAGAAACCGGATTTTAAAGAAAAACCATGGAAGGAAGCCAATATGTGAGGCATCAAGGTTTAGCAACAATGGGAATGCATTATAACCCCAGGCCTAAAGAAGAAGGGAAGAATAATAATGTTACTGGAGCCTTAGAAGAACTGGAGACATGGACGAGGAGCTACTTAATCTGAGCTGTTATTGTAGTCAAACACAACTACTTTTAGAATTAGAATTTAGAATGTGCAATAGCACATTCTGCTTGGGGGATGTGGGGAGGAAAAGTAGCTCCACATCTCTCTTCAGCACTCTGATATTGTTAGCTTATTCCTCTAGCCAGAGCCTATCAGAAACTAGAAATAAGAAAGTATGACAATGGAGTCTACAAGGGTTAGAAGCTCTTTTACCTCAGGCATGGTACAGTAAAAGGATGGAGACTAGATATGTGTGAAAGTGGTGGGCTGAAGGAAACAAACACAGTTTGTTAGCCTAGTAAAACAGGATGGGATTTTTTTTTTCTATAAATGACCTTATAGTACATACTTGGGCTTAGTGGACCAGAGTCTCTGTAGCAACTACTCAACCATGACTATATAAAGAAAAAGCAGCTCTAGATAATACATAAGTGAATAGCTATGTCTAAATTCCAAAACAATTTTATTTATATAAATGAAAGGCTGGACAGATTTGGTCCACGAGCCATAGTTTGCTAGACCCTCATTTAGGGCATAGGCATTACAGTCAGGTGGAAACTTAAATCTTTGTCCTACAAATTCATAGCTCAGACTGCCTGTTAACATCAAATATCTAATCTCTCCTACTGTCAGGTTAAGATGACATTTTCTAAACTTCTTCATACTGAGGAATAGCTTTGTGGCTAAGTCCTAGCCAGTGGGGTACATAGAAGCAAGATCTACAACTGTTTCACGGTTTTCTTAAAGGAAGAGGATATACCCTCTGCTTTCCCTTTCCTCTTTCCTACTAGTTTGATTTTGGACTTGGTGGATGTGATGATGACTCATCTTTGACCATGCAGAGAAAAACAATGTCCTAGAGAATAGTGGGATAATAAAGTATAACTAGCCTGTGTTGCTAGCACCTTGGAGCTACCCTGAGAGTCCCATGGTTAGTTATTCTGATTTTAGGTAAGTTACACAAACGTGTCTCCTATTTAAGGTATAATTCTTTCTAGGCTTTGATTCAGCAGTTACTTTTATCCTTTGAGTGGTCTCTAAGACTTACTTTATTCTCCTATAAAATAGGAGTATTACTGCCATCTAGAGTTGTTGTGGAGCCTTAATAGCCTTGTCAAGTCAACAGGAACGTATCAGACATTCAGTGAAATATTCAAGGAAAATGATATCAAGAGCCCATTATTATATTAGTTATTGTGAGAAATATAAATTAAATATCAGAGACAATATAATCTAATTTGGAATATGATTCCATTATTACTCATTCTTATGCCTTCAGAAGAGCTCTTTTTAAGTTACCTGGAAATCAAATAGGATAGCATATGATTAGAAGTCAAAATTATATTGTATGTTTTACCAAATATCCTTGATATTCTTCATGATAGGATTCTAGGAAGTATGTTATAAGAAGATTATCACACTCCAACAAAGAAGCAATTGAGTGTTTAATCACTGCCAACCACTGAGAGTAAAATGAGTTACAAATGTGATCAGCACAGTATTTTTCTTAACATATAGTCCAAGGAATAAAATAACTACAAATCAAAGTCTTCACAGGCATTTGAAATCTAATCTAGACTCACAACCTCACAAGTGAGAAAACAGATCCAGAGAGTTTCATGAGCTTATGGTCTTTCCAATTGGGTATTATCTCCCATTCAGAATAAGAGAGAAATTCCCAAAAGCAAAAATGATCCTGCAAAGGAAGATCAAGGTGGAGGAATAACAGATGCACTAAGCATGCAGGTGTTCCCTTCCCAGTTCTGCAAAGAATCTTGAAGCTACCTGCTCCTTTATATTTCCAAATCACATTCAAATGCATCTTCCCTATATTTATGGATCTATATTGGTATTAGTATTAGAACAGTTTAAATGGACTTTAGAATAGAATATTTAAATAATTTAATAAATTATTTAATTATTCCTCATAGCATATAAAAGTATACTAAATTTCATGTGTACTGTGAACCATCTCGGATTCATCTTATTGCACCCCCTTTCTCTACCACAACCTCTACCCCAATCTGGTTATGCAAATATATGCAGTTCTCTGCAGTATTTCCTTGTTTTTCATGTCCCCAAGACTTTGTTAACACATATACGTTTTGCTAAAATGTTTTGGCCTCACATTACTCCCCTGGTTTATTTCTATCTGCTCTTCAGGACTTAGTTCGGTATCTTCTTCTGGTCCTCTTAGGTAAAGTGTCCCTTACTTATTCTGTCATGGTATGATAACTTCTACTTGTCCCCACTACTGTCTTTCTTTCTTCTGGGTGTTCTCAGATAAAAGCAGTTGTTCAACCAATGTTCAAAGCCACAAGTATAATTAAAGATTAGAATCTAGGTTTTTTCACTCTCAGTCTACTTTTCACTTTCTTACATTATCTTATTTGAGTCCTATAAAATAAATACAAAAAAACTTCTCAAAATTATATGCATAAAAATACAATTCTATGTAATAATATTTCATGTCTAAACATTTTAATGCTAGCTATAATCAATAATAACTTCACTTGTCTTAGACTTTAGCAGAAATTGGAGTAACTGCCCCATAGGTTTGTGAGGGAAATTTGCAATATACAAACTTTTAAAAAGTAACTTATGAGGGCACCTGAGTGGCTCAGTGGGTTAAGCCTTTGTCTTTGACTCAGGTCATGGTCTTGGGGTCCTGGGATCAAGCCCTGCATCAGGCTCTCTGCTCAGCAGGGAGCCTGCTTCCCGCTCTCTCTCTGCCTGCCTCTCTGCCTACTTGTGTTCTCTCTCTCTGTCAAATAAAGAAATAAAAAATCTTAAAAAAAAAGTAACTAATGACTTAGAGTCATAGTAATAAGCTAAACATGTGAAATAAGCCAGTATGTTTCATAGAATATAAGGAGGGAGAGAAAAAACTTCAGCTGTGATGAGTGAGAAAGGCCTAATGGAGAAGGAATCATTGATTTAACTGAAAGCTATATATACTTTCAAAAGCTTACAAAGGGGTAGTCAATTTTCAAGATTTGGTGGTTACAAAAAAAATGAGAAGAAAAAAAGATGAGAAGTGAGAAGTAACAAAACCTATTTTTGCAATATACTTGCTCTGAGAAATGTTTAAATTATCATGATAAATAATATCACACTATATTTTCATTCAGCTAATTAATAAGCATTTTTTGAAGATTTTTCTCTGGGGAATGGGTCAAGTTTTACATTGCAGCACGTTTGTCCAAATAGCTTATGCAGAAATCAGAAGGCCCATGACAGAAGCATAATCCTGGCATGCTCTTTTATCTCCAAATATGTTTAATTTCTATAAATTCAAATAATCACTTTGACTCAGATTTTTCATTTGTAATAAAAGCTAAGCGGTTATACTTTTAATCTCAGCAATGGTGGGTTAAGACTTCATCCCACCCAAGACAAATTCTAGGAGACATTTATTCTGAACACTGACTTTAGGATACATCCAAGCTGGTGACACTGAATATCAAAGAAAATAGAACACAGGCAAAGCAATTAATTTGAAATCACTATGGTGATGAGGTACAGGATTCATTAAAATACATTTAACCCATATTTAGTAAGCACTTAATATATGTCAGCACTGTGCCTAATTTAGAGATGAAGAGGGCAAGTGACACAAGCCCATGCTTCAACGAGCTTACAGTTGGCTAGAGCATGATGTTAAAACAGTGAAAGGGCATGAGTTCAAGACTATACATTTGGTTGCATTCCATGCTTTAGCTAACCCACCAGAATTCTTCTACAAATAAGAGTACCATTGATCACAAAGTGACATCTAAGTTACAATGTAGTTTGTTAAGTTTACAGAGATCATTTTTTAAGTTTTTTTTTTAATTTCTTTTCAGTGTACCAGAATTCATTGTTTATGCACCACACCCAGTGCTCCATGCAATACGTGCCCATCATAACACCCACCACCAGGCTTACCCAACTTCCCACCCCTTGCCCCTTCAAAACCCTCAGATTGTTTTTCAGAGTCCACAGTCTCTCATGGTTCATCTCCCCTTCCAATTTCTCCCAACTCCCTTCTCCTCTTCATCTCCCCATATCCTCCATGTTATTTCTTTTGCTCTACAAATAAGTGAAACCATATGATAATTGACTCTCTCTGCTTGACTTATTTCACTCAGAATAATCTCTTACAGTCCCATCCATGTTGATTCACAAGTTGGGTATTCATCCTTTCTGATGGAGGCATAATACTTCAAAATGTGTATGGACCACATCTTCCTTATCCATTTGTCCATTGAAGGTCATCTTGGTTCTTTCCACAGTTTGGTGACCGTGGCCATTGCTGCTATGAACATTGGGGTACAGATGGCCCTTCTTTTCACTACATCTGTATCTTTGGGGTAAATACCCAGTAGTGCAATTGCAGGGTCATAGGGAAGCTCTATTTTTAATTTCTTAAGGAATCTCCACACTGTCCTCCAAATTGGCTGTACCAACTTGCATTCCCACCAACAGTGTAAGAGGGTTCCCCTTTCTCCACATCCTCTCCAACACATGTTGTTTACTGTCTTGTTAATTTTGGCTATTCTAACTGGTGTAAGGTGGTATCTCAATGTGGTTTTGATTTGAATCTCCCTGATGGTTAGTCATGATGAACATTTTTTCATGTGTCTGATAGCCATTTGTATGTCTTCATTGGAGAAGTGTTTGTTCATGTCTTCTGCCCATTTTTTTATATGACTGTCTGTTTTGTGTGTATTGAGTTTGAGAAGTTCTTTATAGACCCTGGATATCAGCCTTTTGTCTGTACTGTCATTTGCAAATATCTTCTCCCATTCCGTGTTTTGTTGACTGTTTCCTTTGCTGTGCAGAATCTTTTGATCTCGATGAAGTCCCAAAAATGCTTTTTCACCTTTGTTTCCTTTGCCTTTGGAAACATATCTTGAAAGAAGTTGCTGTGGCCGATATCGAAGAGGTTACTGCTTATGTTCTCCTACAGAGGTCATTTTAAATACAATGGCAGAGGAAACGGATTCACATCTGAATGAGTCTGACTCCTTATTAAGTTTGGCACATGATAATTCAAAAATCAATCATATTTTTTCTAGGCCTGGTTAAAAAAATCAATTCTGCCACTGAGGCGGTCTAGTATGCTAAAATGAATATTGGGTTAGGTGACAGGGGTGTGGCTGTCTTGTTGGTTGTGGAGCTACTTTGACTCATTCAGTGATTTGGAGCAGTATTATTTAGTCTGAATTTCAGTTTTTTTCACCTGAAAAAATAATAAGGGTTTGGTATAAGAACTCTGACCTTTCTTCTATTCAAAAATTTCATAAATCTTGAGATTTTCCATATTATTCTATATCTCAATGTCCTCTTCTGTTTAGGAATTCTTAAAGTATTTGTAACCCTGATAATCTAACAGTAGTATTTTTTATGTAGTCCTTTCATACTTATAGAGACTAGTATATATTCAATTTGAGAATATAGCTGTGGAATTCTGAGACTGGTCTTTTCACATCTCCCACTGAATAAGATTAAAAAACAGAGGTTCTTTTAAAAGGGTAAAGAAAATTTTTTTTTTTTTTAATTTTATTTTTTATAAACATATATTTTTATCCCCAGGGGTACAGGTCTGTGAATCGCCAGGTTTACACACTTCACAGCACTCATCATAGCACATACCCTCCCCAATGTCCATAATCCCACCCCCCCAACCCCCCTCCCCCCATTAACCCTCAGTTTGTTTTGTGAGATTAAGAGTCACTTATGGTTTGTCTCCCTCCCAATCCCATCTTGTTTCATTTACGCTTCTCCTACCCCCTTAAGCCCCCATGTTGCATCTCCTCTCCCTCATATCAGGGAGATCATATGATAGTTGTCTTTCTCCGATTGACTCACTTCGCTAAGCATGATACCCTCTAGTTCCATCCACGTCGTCGCAAATGGCAAGACTTCATTTCTTTTGATGGCTGCATAGTATTCCATTGTGTATATATACCACATCTTCTTTATCCATTCGTCTGTTGATGGACATCTAGGTTCTTTCCATAGTTTGGCTATTGTAGACATTGCTGCTATAAACATTCGGGTGCACGTGCCCCTTCGGATCACTACGTTTGTATCTTTAGGGTAAATACCCAGCAGTGCAATTGCTGGGTCATAGGGTAGTTCTATTTTCAACATTTTGAGGAACCTCCATGCTGTTTTCCAGAGTGGTTGCACCAGCTTGCATTCCCACCAACAGTGTAGGAGGGTTCCCCTTTCTCCGCATCCTCGCCAGCATCTGTCATTTCCTGACTTGTTAATTTTAGCCATTCTGACTGGTGTGAGGTGGTATCTCATTGTGGTTTTGATTTGTATTTCCCTGATGCCGAGTGATGTGGAGCACTTTTTCATGTGTCTGTTGGCCATCTGGATGTCTTCTTTGCAGAAATGTCTGTTCATGTCCTCTGCCCATTTCTTGATTGGATTATTTGTTCTTTGCGTGTTGAGTTTGCTAAGTTCTTTATAGATTTTGGACACTAGCCCTTTATCCGATATGTCATTTGCAAATATCTTCTCCCATTCTGTCAGTTGTCTTTTGGTTTTGTTAACTGTTTCCTTTGCTGTGCAAAAGCTTTTGATCTTGATAAAATCCCAATAGTTCATTTTTGCCCTTGCTTCCCTTGCCTTTGGCGATGTTCCTAGGAAGATGTTGCTGCGGTTGAGGTCGAAGAGGTTGCTGCCTGTGTTCTCCTCAAGGATTTTGATGGATTCCTTTCTCACATTGAGATCCTTCATCCATTTTGAGTCTATTTTCGTGTGTGGTGTAAGGAAATGATCCAATTTCATTTTTCTGCATGTGGCTGTCCAATTTTCCCAACACCATTTGTTGAAGAGGCTGTCTTTTTTCCATTGGATATTCTTTCCTGCTTTGTCGAAGATTAGTTGACCATAGAGTTGAGGGTCTATTTCTGGGCTCTCTATTCTGTTCCATTGATCTATGTGTCTGTTTTTGTGCCAGTACCATGCTGTCTTGATGATGACAGTTTTGTAATAGAGCTTGAAGTCCGGAATTGTGATGCCACCAACTTTGGCTTTCTTTTTCAATATTGCTTTGGCTATTCGAGGTCTTTTCTGGTTCCATATAAATTTTAGGATTGTTTGTTCCATTTCTTTGAAAAAAATGGATGGTACTTTGATAGGAATTGCATTAAATGTGTAGATTGCTTTAGGTAGCATAGACATTTTCACAATATTTATTCTTCCAATCCAGGAGCATGGAACATTTTTCCATTTCTTTGTGTCTTCCTCAATTTCTTTCATGAGTACTTTATAGTTTTCTGTGTATAGATTCTTAGTCTCTTTGGTTAGGTTTATTCCTAGGTATCTTATAGTTTTGGGTGCAATTGTAAATGGGATTGACTCCTTAATTTCTCTTTCTTCTGTCTTGTTGTTGGTGTAGAGAAATGCAACTGATTTCTGGGCATTGATTTTATATCCTGACACTTTACTGAATTCCTGTACAAGTTCTAGCAGTTTTGGAGTGGAGTCTTTTGGGTTTTCCACATATAGTATCATATCATCTGCGAAGAGTGATAGTTTGACTTCTTCTTTGCCAATTTGGATGCCTTTAATTTCCTTTTGTTGTCTGATTGCTGAGGCTAGGACTTCTAGTACTATGTTGAATAGCAGTGGTGATAACGGACATCCCTGCCGTGTTCCCGACCTTAGAGGAAAAGCTCTCAGTTTTTCTCCATTGAGAATGATATTTGCGGTGGGTTTTTCATAGATGGCTTTGATAATATTGAGGTATGTGCCCTCTATCCCTACACTTTGAAGAGTTTTGATCAGGAAGGGATGCTGTACTTTGTCAAATGCTTTTTCAGCATCTATGGAGAGTATCATATGGTTCTTGTTCTTTCTTTTATTAATGTGTTGTATCACATTGATTGATTTGCGGATGTTGAACCAACCTTGCAGCCCTGGAATAAATCCCACTTGGTCGTGGTGAATAATCCTTTTAATGTACTGTTGAATCCTATTGGCTAGTATTTTGGCGAGAATTTTTGCATCTGTGTTCATCAAGGATATTGGCCTGTAGTTCTCTTTTTTGATGGGATCCTTGTCTGGTTTTGGGATCAAGGTGATGCTGGCCTCATAAAATGAGTTTGGAAGTTTTCCTTCCATTTCTATTTTTTGGAACAGTTTCAGGAGAATAGGAATTAGTTCTTCTTTAAATGTTTGGTAGAATTCCCCCGGGAAGCTGTCTGGCCCTGGGCTTTTGTTTGTTTGGAGATTTTTGATGACTGTTTCAATCTCCTTACTGGTTATGGGTCTGTTCAGGCTTTCTATTTTTTCCTGGTTCCGTTGTGGTAGTTTGTATGTCTCTAGGAATGCATCCATTTCTTCCAGATTGTCAAATTTGTTGGCGTAGAGTTGCTCATAGTATGTTCTTTTTTTTTTTTTTTAAGATTTTATTTATTTATTTGACAGACAGAAATCACAGGCAGGCAGAGAGACAGGCAGAGAGAGGAAGGGAAGCAGTCTCCCTGCTGAGCAGAGAGCCCGATGCGGGGCTCGATCCCAGGACCCTGGGATCATGACCTGAGCCAAAGGCAGAGGCTTTAACCCACTGACCCACCCAGGTGCCCCTCATAGTATGTTCTTATAATTGTCTGTATTTCTTTGGTGTTAGTTGTGATCTCTCCTCTTTCATTCATGATTTTATTTATTTGGGTCCTTTCTCTTTTCTTTTTGATAAGTCTGGCCAGGGGCTTATCAATCTTATTAATTCTTTCAAAGAACCAGCTCCTAGTTTCGTTGATTTGTTCTATTGTTTTTTTGGTTTCTATTTCATTGATTTCTGCTCTGATCTTTATGATTTCTCTTCTCCTGCTGGGTTTAGGCTTTCTTTCTTGTTCTTTCTCCAGCTCCTTTAGGTGTAGGGTTAGGTTGAGTACCTGAGACCTTTCTTGTTTCTTGAGAAAGGCTTGTACCGCTATATATTTTCCTCTCAGGACTGCCTTTGTTGTGTCCCACAGATTTTAAACCGTTATGTTTTCATTATCATTTGTTTCCATGAATTTTTTCAACTCTTCTTTAATTTCCTGGTTTACCCATTCATTCTTATAAGGATGCTGTTTAGTCTCCATGTATTTGGGTTCTTTCCAAATTTCCTCTTGTGATTGAGTTCTAGCTTCAGAGCCTTGTGGTCTGAAAATATGCAGGGAATGATCCCAATCATTTGATACCAGTTGAGACCTGATTTAGGACCAAGGATGTGATCTATTCTAGAGAATGTTCCATGTGCACTAGAGAAGAATGTGTATTCTCTTGCTTTGGGATGAAATGTTCTGAATATATCTGTGATGTCCATCTGGTCCAGTGTGTCATTTAAGACCTTGATTTCCTTGTTGATCTTTTGCTTGGATGATCTGTCCATTTAAGTGAGTGGAGTGTTAAAGTCCTCTACTATTATTGTATGATTGTCAATGTATTTCTTTGATTTTGTTATTAATTGGTTTATATAGTTGGCTGCTCCCACGTTAGGGGCATAGATATTTAAAATTGTTAGATCTTCTTGTTAGACAGATCCTTTGAGTATGATACAGTGTCCTTCCTCATCTCTTAGTATAGTCTTTGGCTTAAAATCTAATTGATCTTATATAAGGATTGCCACTCCTGCTTTCTTCTGATGTCCATTAGCATGGTAAATTCTTTTCCACCCCCTCACTTTAAATCTGGAGGTGTCTTCAGTTTTAAACTGAGTTTCTTGTAGGCAACATATAGATGGGTTTTGTTTTTTTATCCATTCTGATAACCTGTGTCTTTTGATTGGGGCATTTAGCCCATTAACATTCAGGGTAAGTATTGAGAGATATGAATTTAGTGCCATTGTATTGCCTGTAAGGTGACTGTTATTGTATATTGTCTCTGTTCCTTTCTGATCTACTACTTTTAGGGTCTCTCTTTGCTTAGAGGACCCCTTTCAATATTTCCTGTAGAGCTGGTTTGGTATTTGCAAATTCTTTCAGTTTTTGTTTGTCCTGGAAGCTTTTAATCTCTCCTTCTATTTTCAATGATAGCCTAGCTGGATATAGTATTCTTGGCTGCATGTTTTTCTCATTTAGTACTCTGAATATATCATGCCAGCTCTTTCTGGCCTGCCAGGTCTCTGTGGATAAGTCTGCTGCCAATCTAATATTTTTACCATTGTATGTTCCAGACTTCTTTTCCCGGGCTGCTTTCAGGATCTTCTCTTTGTCACTAAGACTTGTAAATTTTACTATTAGGTGACGGGGTGTGGACCTATTCTTATTGATCTTGAGGGGGGTTCTCTGAACCTCCTGGATTTTGATGCTTGTTCCCTTTGCCATATTGGGGAAATTCTCTCCAATAATTCTCTCCAATATACCTTCTGCTCCCCTCTCTGTTTCCTCTTCTTCTGGAATCCCAATTATTCTAATGTTGTTTCGTCTTATGGTGTCACTTATCTCTCGAATTCTCCCCTCGTGGTCCAGTAGCTGTTTGTCCCTCTTTTGCTCAGCTTCTTTATTCTCTGTCATTTGGTCTTCTATATCACTAATTCTTTCCTCTGCCTCATTTATCCTAGCAGTGAGAGCCTCCATTTTTGATTGCACCTCATTAATAGCTTTTTTGATTTCAACTTGGTTAGATTTCAGTTCTTTTATTTCTCCAGAAAGGGCTTTTATCTCTCCGGAGAGGGTTTCTCTAATATCTTCCATGCCTTTTTCGAGCCCGGCTAGAACCTTGAGAATCGTCATTCTGAATTCTAGATCTGACATATTACCAATGTCTGTATTGATTAGGTCCCTAGCCTTTGGTACTGCCTCTTGCTCTTTTTTTTGTGAATTTTTCCGCCTTGTCATTTTGTCCAGATAAGAGTATATGAAGGAGCAAGTGAAATACTAAAAGGGTGGCAACAACCCCAGGAAAATATGCTTTAGCCAAATCAGAAGAGATTCCAAATCGTGAGGGGGGAGAAAGGGGATAAAAAGAGGTTCAGAAAGAAGAAAAAAAAAAAAAAAGAAACAATTAAAAAAAGAAAACCAATAAAGAAAAAATATAAAAAGGAAAAAAAGAATATATATATTAGATAAACTAGTTAAAAAACGTTAAAAAAGGAAAGGGTAAAAGTTAAAAAAATTTAGCAGAAGAGAAAAATAAATTGAAAAATAAAAAAATTTAAATTAACTGCAAGGCTAAAGAATCATGGGGAGAAAGCCATGAGTTCCGTGCTTTGCTTTCTCCTCCTTTGGAATTCCGCTGCTCTCCTTGGTATTGAAACTGCACTCCTTGGTAGGTGAACTTGGTCCTGGCTGGGCTTCTTGTTGATCTTCTGGGGGAGGGGCCTGTTGTAGTGATTCTCAAGTGTCTTTGCCCCGGGCGGAGTTGCACCGCCCTTACCAGGGGCCGGGCTGAGTAATCCGCTCGGGTTTGCTTTCGGGAGCTTTTGTTCCCTGAGCGCTTTCCGTAGAGTTCCGGAGGGCGGGAATGAAGATGGCGGCCTCCCGGTCTCCGGCCCGGAGGAGCCGAGAGCCCGGGGCCCCACTCCTCAGTGCGCCCTCAGAGAACAGCGCCGACTTACTCCCATCACCCTGCCTCCGGCCGCGCTCCGAGCTGACCGAGCCTGCGACCGGTTCAAGGTAACCCCGGGCTTAGAGCTCACTCCTCGGCTCTGTCTCTGTAGCCGGCTTCCCCGTTCTAATACCTGTAAGCTCTGCGACACTCAGACACCCCCAATCCTTCTGTGACCCTGCGGGACCTGAGGCCACGCTGACCCTGTGTGGGCTTCACCCCGATTAAGCCTCCGGAGCGATGTCCCTCAGCGGAACAGACTTTTAAATGTCCCGATTTTGTGCTCCGTTGCTCCGCCGCTTGCCGGGAGCCGGCCCCTCCCCCCGCGGTCTATCTTCCCGGCGCTTTGGATTCACTTCTCCGCCAGTCCTACCTTTCCGAAAGTGGTTGATTTTCTGTTTCTAGAGTTGCTGTTCTTCTTCTCTTCGATCTCCCGTTGGATTTGTAGGTGTTTGCAATCTTTAGATAAGCTATCGAGCTGATCTCCCGCTACCTGAAGTAGTCTCAGCCTGCTACTTCTCCGCCATCTTGACTCTCCTCCTCAAGAAAATATTTTTTAATACATAAATGACTGTCTTGCCTCATCAATAATACAATGAGCAACTAGGGGTCAGGGACCCTGGCTTTTACTTCCTTTTATTTTCCATAGTGATAAGTACACTAATGGAAGTAATCAAATCTTAGTAAAGTATGAGCTATTTAATAACATAAAGAGCTACTAAAGATAACCCTAATAGAGGAGTAGAAGATGCTTGAACTCTTAATGAAATAAAATTACTTTTTAAATAAACACCTACTGCCTACCTGCAATATGCCAGAAGACTGTCATTATGATGTCCTTTGTCTTTAATGCATTTTCAAAATTGATTTTTAAGGAATGGACCTAAGGAGCAAATCTAAGTCAGATCTTGCACTAGCTATTATTATTTTGTTTGTAGGAATCTGGTTGGTAGAATTTATCTGGAACAGATGCAATCTTGACTTTGAAATCTTTTCAATCTCATAAAACCAGAAAATGTGTTTGTTGATTCAGCTCAACAAGGTATGCTCATTGTTATGTTATGTTATCAACTTGTATGTCTGATCATATCTAGAGAGTAAAACCCTATTGTGAAATTACCTTTGGGGTGCAAGAAGCTGAGTGTTGAGGTGGAAGCTGCACCTAGAGCTTCTAGGAAAACCAGAGTAAGGTTATATGTCATCGTCTTCTTCCAATGTATGCCTAATTGTTATTATAAAATGTAGAACAAAAACAGTGCTTATTTCCACAAGAGATTCAAGCTCATTTTTTTAGCAAAATATGTGTCAATTTGGAGATTAAAAGAGAAATTCAACATACACTGGAAAAGCATTGTTCAACCTGTTAGATGCAGATCTGTTTAAATTCCAAGTGATCCTTTGCACCTGAACTTGCCAATCCACATGATGCCATGATTAAATTTTATAAAGAGTTCAATTTAAATACTACATTAATGCAACATTAAGGCTGACATTTTTAATCATTAATAGTTTTAAGCCAAATAATTCAGAGTTACCTTTCACAGCCACTATCACCGAGGCAAATTTATACCTCACTTATTTTTATAATAAATTCAGCACGAAAATTGAACATATGCACACAAACCAAAACAGTTTTTCTCCTCAAGAAGCATGTAATTACCAGGGCTTTTCAAATACAGTACAAAGCAAAAGGACAATTTCACATTTATCAAGTTCATTTGATGAACACAGATGAATCCAGATAGCTGACATGTGGGAACCTGATTTCATTTCTTAAACTTACCAAATAATTAATAACATTTTCTGTATTTTACTATGCCAGAATTACTTAACTACAGTGACAGAGGTTAACTATCCCATGTTTTGGTTAATTTACATTTGACTGGATAAGGTAGTAAGACAGGTTTTTATGTGGAAATAGAAATGATTTGTATATGCCTATAATCTATTTTTGAAAGCATTAGCTACAGAATATTAAGACTACAGGGTGATTAGTTTCTCAGTTCTTACCAACTGATCATGAATTAATTTTTGAGTTGTTTGAAACAATCCAATTTCAGTAAATTTATGGAATGTTATTGTTTGTTTAGCCATGATCCATTTTCCTTATAGTTCTTCCTAAATAGTTTCTGATTTTTTTAATGTTTTCCTTCTCCAAGTAGTCTACATGCTTTAGACCTGTGCTATGAATGTAGTAGCCACTAGCTACATGTAGCTATTAAATTTAAATTGACTAAAATTGAATAAAAATAAAAGACATTAGGCACATTTCACATGCTTGATAGCCACATATGGTTAGTAGTTGTCACACTAAGCAGCACGGATATATAGAACATTTCCATGATTGCAGAACAGTCTATTGACAGTGGTAAGTTTAGATTTTAATGCTAGCTCCAAGGGGGGGAAAAAAAAACTAGCTTGAATTAAATCTCTTTCTCTCTCTCTCTCTCTCTCTCTCTCACACACACACACACACACACACACACACACATACACACACATACACACACTCCTTTCCACACCAATGTCAAGGTAAACTTTAGAATTCTTGCTAGAAATCCTGGAAAGGTAAAACTGAGTCCTTGATAACATGAGCATTCTGAACCAATGAACCCTGAAGCCTGTCCAACCTCTGGACTTTCCAGATAGATATCTCAATCAATTCCCAATAATATTTAAGCCAAGTTTGGATTTTGTTTTGATTTTAATTACTTGCTACATTTAGATATTTCAATGGTATAGTCGATAAGTATCTATATAGTACACAATTTTATTATCATTGTGTTAAGCAGTGTTGAAAATTATAAACGTAAAACAGGCATGGATATACTTTCAAAGAATTTGTCCTTTATCTGTAGAAGAAAGATATATTACCTATTTAGATATTAAAGTCTATAGAACAGGCTATGAGTACATTTAAAATTCATAAAGAAAGGTCACTGAGGGTTGGACTGTTCATGAATATCTAAAGATTGAGGTCTGGCTTAACTCAGCCTTGAAGGATGGCATAGGTTGGCTGAGAGCAGATGAGCTCATTCTAGTCCACTCTAAGTTGGCAGTTCTGACTAAATGGCCTGTTATGGGTAACGCTAATAGAAAGCATTACTTCTATATTCATTACCAGTTCAAATTTCAAAAATATGAAATGTGTGCTATAATTATTCACTTTCATATTAAAGGTGAATGTGTCATTAAATATGAAAGCAGAAAGAGAATCAAGGTTCAGAAGTGGAGAAAATGCAAATAATTTCTTTCTCCACCCCCCGCCCCCGTCACAAATCTATCCATGGTGACAAGCATATACAGTATTAACACTAATGATGTTATATGATATATGATGTTATATGATGTAATAGCAGCAGTATTAACACTAATGATAATACCACTACTATTAAAAATATAATAAAAACATTTTTAAATAGTTCTCAGTGCTTAACAAGTCTTATTTATGAAAAATATTCATAGTAAAATATTGCAGATGAGGAGGCTGAGACTCAGAGTTTAGTAAATTGCTAGAGACCACACATTTAGGAAGTGATAGAGTCAAAGTTTCAACCCATATTTGTCTGACACCAAAGCAAATACATTGAACTATTATGCTATAAAATGTAGGTATTTCATTTTTTGTTATAAAAGTTAATATGTCCACAATATGAAAAGTAACTTCATTAGTCAAAATATTAAGAGATTTGGATATTTAGAGCTTTTTCCTACAAAACATATGCTTGAGTAAAGAAAATTTTCCTCAGAAATACAGTTTCAAATGTTTATATTTTGAGTCTCTAAAAGCTTACACAGTACTTTTACCTAGATCTCTGTATTGGATGGACTCTAAGGCAGCCCCAGTGATCCCAGTCTCCTGTGTTGGCTTGCCTAGAAAATTACTTCTAAGTGATATGTTATAGCAAAGGTGATGGAATGTTACTTTTGGAATTAAGCTACAAGAGTTGTAAATTCTATCTTGCTCTCCCCTACTGGCTTCAATGAAGTGAGCTGCCACATGGAGAGGCTATCTGTCAAGAAAGAGGGTTGTTTCCAGTCAAAAGTGGCAAGGAAATGAGGCCCTAGGCCAACAACCTTCAAGAAATTTGAAGCCTAGCAACAACCACAACCTACAACCACAGTTTGGATGAGGATCCTTCCCCACTTGTATCTTCAGATGAGATCTCAGCCCTAAATGACACTTTGATTGTAAAAGACCCTGAAGCAGAGGACCCATCTTAGTCATGTCTGTATTCCTGACCCAAGGAAACTGTGAGATAATATAGGTGTGTATATTAACTTATTATATAATAATAGATAACTAATATCATTACCAATTTATTAGCAAAACCTGGGAAGTAGGTCAAGAAATAGTTTTATTTTTATTTAGCAAGGAGAAAACCAAGTTTCTGATAAGTTATGTTAATGAACCCAGGGTTATTTTTAATATTCTTTCCTACTCCTGTCACTAAGGCAATGCCTTGCACTAGATTTAAATGTTTAGAAAAGTGGAAGTGTATGTTTTACCTTGCCTATGGTGGAAAACATCTTTATCTGTATGACCTAAAAAATAAATGCAAATGGTTTGATTTGAATATCTGATCTTGGTTTTAAATTGCTTCATCATAGTCACTTATTTCAATGTCCAATCTCAGTGATCAGACATTCACATAAACACAGCTGCAAGGCTTAAAAATGGATTTTACAGATAGTCCTGATCCTTTCATTGCATTCTTCTACCTCAACACCTCAGGCAGCTAGCTATCCTCATTAGAATGGATTTAGGATCATTGTTTTAAAAAATCTAGATCATGCACCAACATGAAGTGGGTAATATGAATATATAAAGACCAAGTGATGGCAGTTTAGATGCCATATTTGTGTTGCCTATAAATAGGAACGAAAGAGTGATTATTTCATATATATTTTCTTTTAGGAAACAGGACCTAGCTAAGTGATAGAGGGGAAATACATCTTTGTTAGTGGAGCAAAACTGGTTAATTCACACTGAACAACATAACCTTGCAACCTAGTTTATCTGGTTTATTCATCAGTTGTGGCTAATAGCTACCTAGAAAGTTCACTGGGTGATGGTACTAAGACAACATGCTCTAGTTATGATGGCCTGATACTATATTAGATGCAGTTTGGGAACTTTACTTTTTTTCCTGAGGATTTATTAGTATTAATGTCTAATATTGTGCATGCTACCAAAAAAGCATGATTGAGAGAAAGCTTGGCAATTATCTGATAAATACTATATTCTTTACATTTTCAATTTTCACACAGGCTTAATTTATGCCACTTTGATTAGAATATGGCCAAAAGCTAGTGATTACAATTTGAGCTTTCAAATTGTAATTTGACAAGCCTCCTTCTGGTACTCTGTCTTAATCTGCTTCTGCCAGTAAAGGTAGGATACATCTCTAATCTATTAACCCTTCAAAAAATGACAGGGATATACAATTCCTTGAATTCTTAGTGAAACCAGAAGCAATCTATAATTACTGTCATGTGCTTGTTTGTTTTGCTACAGTGCTTGTTCATTGTTCAATTTGCCCCATTTTTAAGTGAATTTCATGTAATGATGATGAAACTTGTCCCAGATATGCATGATTAAGAGTCAATTAGTGATATGAAAGTAACTATAGTAAGAACATTCAAGATATTCCAACCATGCCCTTGAAGACACTCTAGCACTATCTGTATGTCATATGATAATTAATTTCACTAAGTTTCATTTTTCCAAATGTAAGGTGAGACAATGTGCTATGAGCCTCTGAAAAAAAATATTTCTTTCAGCAATATATAGCCCTTCATAAAAAAGACTGTCTAATTTACATAGATTTAGATAGCTTGTGAGAATAGTCATTGATGTCAGTTAAAATGGATGGTCTAACCTAGTGCAACCACCTAGTGTAATTTGATTAAATTATATGAGTATAAAAGGGACAACAATATAGCTATCCCTCATTTTTCCACTAAGTAAAATCTTAATGTAGGAATAAATGATAATTTTTCTTCTTCATATATACTAGTGTGAACTTGTGCTTTCAGTCTTAACGACCACAACAATCTGACAAAAGAATTCACATGTATGCATAGTTTGCATTTTTTTGTTGTTGTTGTTTGTGTGCTTATTTGTTTAAGAATAGCTAAAAGGTTATGGCTATGAGTGTCTTTTATCTATCACTAACACCTGTTCAGTGCCGTGGAAGGGCTTTTGCAAAGTATTCACTAGATTCTATTTTCCTAAAACCAACATTGCTCATAATGTCTCAGTAGTTTATATTTGAGCATAAAAAGCAATATAATAATAGGATTTTTTTCATAAAAATTGAATAATATAAATGAAAAGAAGAGAACTGTCACAATTATATCTAGAAGCATTAGAAGGGAAAGCAATAAAACAATAAAATGGCCATTTCAATAAAGATAAATAGCACTATAGTTTTGAATTGATTCTATGAAATAAAAGAAAACTTAGAGTTTATATCTGTATATTAAGTTGTAGTTACAAAAAGTTGTAATTACAAAAAGTATAATGATGGAACAAATTTGCAACTTCCTGATAATGCAATCAACCTATTGTCTCAAATTCCAGTATTTAGCCCAAAGTAGCTTTTTCCATTAATGAAATTAACCAAGCAATTTCCAAATGTAGGGTTTATGTATGAGCTATCCTATATTGATATTCATATATAGCTTATGTATTAATGTATATATGCATATATATAAGTGCTTAAGTTTGTAATACTTTACAGGGATGATTTCATTGGCTGAATCAGCAATTAAGTAATGTTCACTCAACTGAATTAACTATTTCCCCTAGCAATCTCCTGTGAACATGGAACTATTGATTTCCTTTTTCTCATCACTGTGAATTATATCTGAATTCTGTTAAAGACTTGCTAGGTAAGTAACCAGAAATTTCATCTTCAAAATTATTTGGAATTCTTACGATTAAAAGATATTATAATATATATTAACTTTACAGTCTTGTGATATATATTGTACTAAACAATTTTTTCATTCAGTAATTTTGTATTTTCAGGTATGGAGTTAATCGCAATTATGCTCTTGTCTTGAATACCTATGAGTGTTCAGGAGGATAATGTATGGTAGGTTATTAGCTCCATACCATATAAACAGAGGATGGGACCAGTGAGTCAAGAGTCAGAATAAATGCACAGACAGGTTTTTCATATATTGACAATACTATCTTGGACAGTAATTTAATTATAATGGAATACTAATGGCATTGAAATAGCATGTAACATGCTTAGAAATTTACTCTTCATTACCATGTGAAAAAATATGCTCTTTTCTTCCTGTATGACTTGTAAACACCAAAAGAAATCCTTTGGGATGAAACAGCATAAAATAATAAAAGGGTTTTTTTTTTTTTTTAAAGATTTTATTTATTTGTCAGAGAGAGAGGGAGAGAGAGTGAGCACAGGCAGACAGAATGGCAGGCAGAGGCAGAGGGAGAAGCAGGCTCCCCGATGAGCAAGGAGTCCGATGTGGGACTCGATCCCAGGACGCTGGGATCATGACCTGAGCCGAAGGCAGCTGCTTAACCAACTGAGCCACCCAGGCGTCCCAATAAAAGGTTTTCTTAAATATAACTGCTTTTGGGATGAATTTCCCTGATTTAGTCTCCTTCTAGCTCTAATGGATATGCAAGGCAGGTCCCAGGAGTCTGACTAAAAGTAAAATAGGGTGAAAATTTTTATCTTCAGGGAAGTAATTGTCTTATGTAGTTTTTCATTATCTAAGAAATATTCTTTTACCTTAATTTTCCTATTCTATCAGGTTGCATTTTTGCACTATTTCAAAGGGGATAGAGCCCACAAATCCAGGCTAAATTTTGTCAACTGAACAACACCAAATTAGATCGAAAGCAGCTCATTTTGAAGCTTATAAATACCCCTTCATTTCCCAGACACTTGAATTGTATTCAAATACTTGGGCAAAAGTTCTATTATATATACTATAGGTATATACCTATCTATAATATACATGTAATACCTGTATATCTATAATATCTATTATATATTACAAATGCATATAGTCGCATGCATATATGTATATAAGGATACATATTTTATTTATCTGTATCTGTATCTGTACCACATATATATTTCCAGAGCAGAAGAGATGCCATCATAGAAAATTCTGAGGATTCAAGAAATAAGAAGGCATCAGGTTTCATATATAATTATCTCCTAAATAACATCACAAAATATAGGCATTACTGAAGTGCCAAGTATTAAAGTAGCTTCATTGCATGGCCAAGAGCTGTTCAATCTTTCCCTTTAAATGAAGTGAGGAGATGTTGATAGAATCTAAAATAATATTCTCACTCTTGTTTGATTTACTATATGACTTGAAGGCTGCCATAGATTTGTTCAATGGACCCTGATGGATGTTTCCAATCATTGCTTCTTTTCTAGTTGTATCAAGGCCAAGGTCCACCAGATGTCAGTACAATATAAATAATCCACATTCTTATATTTAAACGTCAAATATAGAAGACAAAAAAGAAATTGCCATAAAATAAAGTATTTCATTGAATTTTAAGAGATTTACCTATCAAACAGGAGACACTGAAAAGCTGCTCAATATAATTTGCAGTATGATTTTTAAAATATTTTTTTCTCTTCCTAGGAGATTTCTGTTAATGTAATCTGATAAAGCTGGCTTTATATTTCTCCTCCTTCTTCTTGTTCCATTATCATTTAATTATGGAATTACAGTTTTTGCCAGATGACTTCTTTATTCACTGGTGGTTTTATGTATTAACACTTCCACAGTATATTTTCTCTTTATTATTTTTTTTCATTTTAGAAAAAGAGTCAAAGCATGATGGCCATGTATTCTCTAAGAATTTCTTTATTCAATCAGTTAAACTAAAGGTAAATGTGTCTAACATATTTTGGCAATATGCTGAACTCCTGGATGTTTAAATATACTAATGAATTTTTTTTTTCAAATATTTTTGGAATTATCATTTTGGTTGTTGAGAAAAGTTGCTAATTTACATCATTCACACACACACATACACACATACACATTATGCTTAATGAAAAAGATTCAGTAGGAGTGAGAGAAAAGTGTAATCAAGCCCATCTTTGCCTCACCTTTTTCATGAAATATTTGCATGGAAAGTCCACGAGAGGATTTGCTCTTACTGTTTAGCATATATGAATTCCCCTTCTCTCTGATTTGTTTTCTTTCTTTCCAAATGAATCCACTCAACATGGTGTGCACTCCACTTTCCCAGTGCTGATACTTATGTTTTATCATACCTACTGTGGCTATTGCACAGAGGTATATAGTAACAGAATATGGGAAACGGACCAGGTAATTTCACCTTTTATACTTGCAACTCTTTTTTTTTAAGATTTTATTTATTTTACAGACAGAGATCACAAGTAGGCAGAGAGGCAGGTAGAGAGAGAGGAGGAAGCAGGCTCCCCGCTGAGCAGAGAGCCTGAAGCGGGGCTCAATCCCAGGACCCTGGGATCATAACCTGAGCCGAAAGCAGAGGCTTTAACCCACTGAGCCACCCAGGAGCCCCTATACTTGCAAATCTTAATGATAAGCTTTTGCTAACTTGAAAGTTACCCCATCAACAACACCTTCAGCCACAATTATATCCTTGCTCTTAACACAAAAATCATCACCCTATTCCTTTAAGGAAATGGCCAAATCAGTGCTTCTGTCAAATACTTAGGTAATTCTTTCATCAGCCTTTGACTATGCTCAAATCTATTTTCATACATCTTTTCACATCAAACATTTATTTTTTTATTTAAATAAATGAAGTGCCTGCTTTTTGTGGCACATTCTGTGAATTCCATTAATCTATAATCAGTCAAAAGGACAAATCATGTGAACCCCGATGCGGGACTCGATCCCAGGACGCTGGGATCATGACCTGAGCCGAAGGCAGCTGCTTAACCAACTGAGCCACCCAGGCGTCCCAATAAAAGGTTTTCTTAAATATAACTGCTTTTGGGATGAATTTCCCTGATTTAGTCTCCTTCTAGCTCTAATGGATATGCAAGGCAGGTCCCAGGAGTCTGACTAAAAGTAAAATAGGGTGAAAATTTTTATCTTCAGGGAAGTAATTGTCTTATGTAGTTTTTCATTATCTAAGAAATATTCTTTTACCTTAATTTTCCTATTCTATCAGGTTGCATTTTTGCACTATTTCAAAGGGGATAGAGCCCACAAATCCAGGCTAAATTTTGTCAACTGAACAACACCAAATTAGATCGAAAGCAGCTCATTTTGAAGCTTATAAATACCCCTTCATTTCCCAGACACTTGAATTGTATTCAAGTACTTGGGCAAAAGTTCTATTATATATACTATAGGTATATACCTATCTATAATATACATGTAATACCTGTATATCTATAATATCTATTATATATTACAAATGCATATAGTCGCATGCATATATGTATATAAGGATACATATTTTATTTATCTGTATCTGTATCTGTACCACATATATATTTCCAGAGCAGAAGAGATGCCATCATAGAAAATTCTGAGGATTCAAGAAATAAGAAGGCATCAGGTTTCATATATAATTATCTCCTAAATAACATCACAAAATATAGGCATTACTGAAGTGCCAAGTATTAAAGTAGCTTCATTGCATGGCCAAGAGCTGTTCAATCTTTCCCTTTAAATGAAGTGAGGAGATGTTGATAGAATCTAAAATAATATTCTCACTCTTGTTTGATTTACTATATGACTTGAAGGCTGCCATAGATTTGTTCAATGGACCCTGATGGATGTTTCCAATCATTGCTTCTTTTCTAGTTGTATCAAGGCCAAGGTCCACCAGATGTCAGTACAATATAAATAATCCACATTCTTATATTTAAACGTCAAATATAGAAGACAAAAAAGAAATTGCCATAAAATAAAGTATTTCATTGAATTTTAAGAGATTTACCTATCAAACAGGAGACACTGAAAAGCTGCTCAATATAATTTGCAGTATGATTTTTAAAATATTTTTTTCTCTTCCTAGGAGATTTCTGTTAATGTAATCTGATAAAGCTGGCTTTATATTTCTCCTCCTTCTTCTTGTTCCATTATCATTTAATTATGGAATTACAGTTTTTGCCAGATGACTTCTTTATTCACTGGTGGTTTTATGTATTAACACTTCCACAGTATATTTTCTCTTTATTATTTTTTTTCATTTTAGAAAAAGAGTCAAAGCATGATGGCCATGTATTCTCTAAGAATTTCTTTATTCAATCAGTTAAACTAAAGGTAAATGTGTCTAACATATTTTGGCAATATGCTGAACTCCTGGATGTTTAAATATACTAATGAATTTTTTTTTTCAAATATTTTTGGAATTATCATTTTGGTTGTTGAGAAAAGTTGCTAATTTACATCATTCACACACACACATACACACATACACATTATGCTTAATGAAAAAGATTCAGTAGGAGTGAGAGAAAAGTGTAATCAAGCCCATCTTTGCCTCACCTTTTTCATGAAATATTTGCATGGAAAGTCCACGAGAGGATTTGCTCTTACTGTTTAGCATATATGAATTCCCCTTCTCTCTGATTTGTTTTCTTTCTTTCCAAATGAATCCACTCAACATGGTGTGCACTCCACTTTCCCAGTGCTGATACTTATGTTTTATCATACCTACTGTGGCTATTGCACAGAGGTATATAGTAACAGAATATGGGAAACGGACCAGGTAATTTCACCTTTTATACTTGCAACTCTTTTTTTTTAAGATTTTATTTATTTTACAGACAGAGATCACAAGTAGGCAGAGAGGCAGGTAGAGAGAGAGGAGGAAGCAGGCTCCCCGCTGAGCAGAGAGCCTGAAGCGGGGCTCAATCCCAGGACCCTGGGATCATAACCTGAGCCGAAAGCAGAGGCTTTAACCCACTGAGCCACCCAGGAGCCCCTATACTTGCAAATCTTAATGATAAGCTTTTGCTAACTTGAAAGTTACCCCATCAACAACACCTTCAGCCACAATTATATCCTTGCTCTTAACACAAAAATCATCACCCTATTCCTTTAAGGAAATGGCCAAATCAGTGCTTCTGTCAAATACTTAGGTAATTCTTTCATCAGCCTTTGACTATGCTCAAATCTATTTTCATACATCTTTTCACATCAAACATTTATTTTTTTATTTAAATAAATGAAGTGCCTGCTTTTTGTGGCACATTCTGTGAATTCCATTAATCTATAATCAGTCAAAAGGACAAATCATGTGAACAAAGAAATAAAAGAACACACTGGAACTGTTGGGATATGATAGGAAACTGTTGGGATATGATAGGAAAGAAATATGATAGGAAATATGATAGGAAATATGATAGGAAAGAAATAAAAGAACACACTGGAACTGTTGGGATATGATAGGAAACTGTTGGGATATGATAGGAACTGTTGGGATATGATAGGAAACAGAAAAGCTGCAGAATATGAATGGCTCAGATCAACTTAAGAGGAGCAGTTAAGTTGGTCCGAACCCAAATAGAGGCAAGAAAACTCAGAGCTCAAGCACCTGAGGAATGATGGTCTGGACCCTATCAGTAAAGTCAACTAAATCAGTCAAAGTGCTGGCAGAATATGAAGGAAAGGCTACGAAATTCTAAACAAAATATTAGTAAATAACATTCATTAATTTACAGGGAAAAAAAAAGATACTGCTTTCAAACATATCTCATTTGTTCGAAGGAGAAAAACAATTATTTAAGTAAATTTTGGGGGGTTCCCCAGGAAGCCGGTACATTTATTGATGTTTGCTTAGGTCCTGCAGGCTTCTTGGTCTCACTGCTTTTGGGGAAAGGAGGCCCAGCTAAGGTTCTGGAGACTGCAGACGTGCCCCCTGCCCCCAGCCCAGACACAGTGCCATGGTCAGTTGGTACAGGATGTTGTTGGTTCCCACACCCTTCAAGTGCATGGGGGGTCACTGTCCACCTGAGTGGTGGGGTCCTACCACTGGAAAAGCTACTTAAATAGATTTTTTTTAAAGATTTTATTTATTTATTTGTCAGAGAGAGAGAGAGATAACAAGTAGGCAGAGAGGCAGGCAGAGACAGAGGGAGAAGCAGGTTCCCTGCCGAGCAAGGAACCCGATATGGAACTCGATCCCAGGACGCTGGGATTATGACCTGAGCCGAAGGCAGTCGCTTAACCAACTGAGCCACCCAGGCGTCCCTTAAATAGATTTTTTAACTATGATTTAACATTCATGATTTCAAGTAGTAAATAAAAATAAATGGGAATTTCCTTGACCTAAAGAAAGGCAAAAACAAAACACCTATGGCAGGGGTTCAAACCCTTTCCCAGGTCAGAGGAAATAAAAAGATATCTGGGATCACGAGAATTCCTATTTCACTATAATCTGCACAGAAATCATTCGATCTCATCTTCTTCCCACCACCTCCTTCTCATGTAATTTCCCCACCTTCACCACTTGCTCAGTGGGTCACTGTCATCTTCCTGTCTCTTAATTCCATTGGCTGCCACTATCCATCCCAGGATTAGATGTTTATCATGCCAACTGCAACAGAAGCTGTGGGATATTTCACACCTAGGATCAAACTGGCTGTATCCACAGAAGTTCTAGTTTCTCCTGCTGTATCTGGAGCCATATGTAATCACAGAGTGCAGGACAGAAAATCTAGCTTCTAAAAAAAGGCTTAGAAGTTTAGAAGAGTTAATGCCCTATGAGACAATCTGACAAAGGAAGACTCAGAGATGGCAGATAAATGCTACTCCTTTCTCTCTTAACAAAGTACTTGCTGTAAAATGCAATGATTACATACAGTATATTCAGAAACTTCATATATGACAAAGCAATTTGATGTTTTCTTTTTTGTTTTACTAGCAAAAGTTTTAACTTAATTCAAAATGTTAATTTAATAATGTTAATTTCATTAATAGGCAGGTAGCATACTTTTTTTTTTATTATTTTTTAAAGATTCGATTTATTTGTCAGAGTGAGAGAGCAAACACTCAGGGGGGAATGGCAGACAGAGGGAGAAGCAGAGTCCCCATTAAGCAAGGAGCCCCAGGTGGGACTCAATCCCAGAATGTTGGGATTATGACCTAAACCAAAGGCAGATGTTCAACCAACTGAGCCACCCAGCCATCCCAGTAGCATATATATTTTTTTTAAAAAGATTTATTTATTTTATGTTAGAGAGAGAGAGAAAGAGAAAGTACGGTCATGATGGGGGAGGGCAGAGGGAAAGGGAGAGGGAGAGTATCCCAAGCACACTCCTGGCTGAGAGCCGAGCCCTATGCAGGGCTGATCTCAGGACCCTGAGATCCTGACCTGAGCTGAAATCAAATTATTCTCTCAACTGACTGAGCCACCCAGACACTCCAGGTAGTGTACTATTTTGTAATTATTTTTCTTTCCTTTCCTGTGTCCTCTCTCTTTTGCTTCATTTTTAGGATTACATTCCCCTTCAATAAAAACAGCATATAACTATTGCCTCAGTCTCCACTTTCTAGAAAATGTGGATTAAACAAATTACAAACACTGACAAGTTAGTCACTGTTATAAGGAAAATAAATTAAATGGAAAATTATTCAAAAATAGAAATCAAACTACCATTAATTGTTAAAAAAAAACTGTCTATATAAACAACATATAAGGATTTGCAGATTCAGTAGACAATTTGAAGGGTTTAGCAATGGCTTCTGAATACAAATGCAATGTGCCCAAATAACTGTTAGTAATAGAATGCATTTTGCTATATAAAGTAGAATGCTTTATGGCACTGAACGTGAATGATGTGCAGTTCAAAAGTGTCTCTGCATCTGAAAAATACAAAGCTATCTGAAAGAATCCAGCCACAGAAAAGCACTTCAAGTATATATCCATTTGCATAACTTTCAAAGGAGGCAAAGTACCTATCGATCCACTTATCTAAATAGATACAGGTGAGCTTGCTAATACTATCCAGAAAAGGAAGAAGAAAGATTATGACAAAATTCGGGCCAATTCTTATTTTACAGAGCAGGAGTAAAAAGGACAGGATGAGGATAGTTGTATATAGAGTGTCCCAAAAAATAATAATGTTCTATTTCTTAACCTAAGTGGTGACAACAAGAAAATTAATTTAATCCTGCTTTTAACTCTTTCTATATAGATATAATATTTTAGGATATAATTTATAGTATATAAAAACTATATAAATATATATAATACATAAATTTATATAATAATGTATATACTTATATAAATATAAGTATATACATATTATAGTATATAGTATAGTATACAACTATATATTATTATAGTATATAATTTATTACATACAATACATTTCACTTTAAATAATGAGTCCCATTACAGTTTTTTTTTAATTTTATTTTTTATAAACATATAATATATTTTTATCCCCAGGGGTACAGGTCTGTGAATCGCCAGGTTTACACACTTCACAGCACTCACCATAGCACACACCCTCCCTAATGTCCATAATCCCACCCCCCCAACTCCCCTCCCCCCATTAACCCTCAGTTTGTTTTGTGAGATTAAGAGTCACTTATGGTTTGTCTCCCTCCCAATCCCATCTTGTTTCATTTACTCTTCTCCTACCCCCTTAACCCCCCATGTTGCATCTCCTCTCCCTCATATCAGGGAGATCATATGATAGTTGTCTTTCTCTGATTGACTTATTTCGCTAACCATGATACCCTCTAGTTCCATCCACATCGTCACAAATGGCAAGATTTCATTTCTTTTGATGGCTGCATAGTATTCCATTGTGTATATATACCACATCTTCTTTATCGATTCATCTGTTGATGGACATCTAGGTTCTTTCCATAGTTTGGCTATTGTAGACATTGCTATTATAAACATTCAGGTGCACGTGCCCCTTCAGATCACTACGTTTGTATCTTTAGGGTAAATACCCAGTAGTGCAATCGCTGGGTCATAGGATAGTTCTATTTTCAACATTTTGAGGAACCTCCATGCTGTTTTCCAGAGTGGTTGCACCAGCTTGCATTCCCACCAAGAGTGCAGGAGGGTTCCCCTTTCTCCGCATCCTCGCCAGCATCTGTCATTTCCTGACTTGTTAATTTTAGCCATTCTGACTGGTGTGAGGTGGTATCTCATTGTGGTTTTGATTTGTATTTCCCTGATACCGAGTGATATGGAGCACTTTTTCATGTGTCTGTTGGCCATCTGTTGGCAGAAATGTCTGTTCATGTCTTCTGCCCATTTCTTGATTGGATTATTTGTTCTCTGGGCATCGAGTTTGCTAAGTTCTTTATAGATTTTGGACCCTAGTCCTTTATCTGATATGTCGTTTGCAAATATCTTCTCCCATTCTCTGAGTTGTCTTTTGGTTTTGTTAACTGTTTCCATTGCTGTGCAAAAGCTTTTCATCTTGATGAAATCCCAAAAGTTCATTTTTGCCCTTGCTTCCCTTGCTTTTGGCGATGTTCCTAGGAAGACTTTGCTGCGGCTGAGGTCAAAGAGGTTGCTGCCTGTGTTCTCCTCAAGGATTTTGATGGATTCCTTTCTCACATTGAGGTCCTTCATCCATTTTGAGTCTATTTTCGTGTGTGGTGTAAGGAAATGGTCCAATTTCATTTTTCTCCATGTGGCTCTCCAATTTTCCCAACACCGTTTATTGAAGAGGCTCTCTTTTTTCCATTGGACATTCTTTCCTGCTTTGTCGAAGATTAGTTGACCATAGAGTTGAGGGCCTATCTCTGGGCTCTCTAATCTGTTCCATTGAGCTATGTGGTCTGTTTTTGTGCCAGTACCATGCTGTCTTGATGATGACAGCTTTGTAATAGAGCTTGAAGTCTGGAATTGTGGTGCCACCAACTTTGCCTTTCTTTTTCAATATTCCTTTGGCTATTTGAGGTCTTTTCTGGTTCCATATAAATTTTAGGATTATTTGTTCCATTTCTTTGAAGAAAAATGGATGGTACTTTGATAGGAATTGCATTAAATGTGTAGATTGCTTTAGGTAGCATAGACATTTTCACAATATTTGTTCTTCCAATCCAGGAGCATGGAACATTTTTCCATTTCTTTGTGTCTTCCTCAATTTCTTTCATGAGTACTTTATACTTTTCTGTGTATAGATTCTTAGTCTCTTTGGTTAGGTTTATTCCTAGGTATCTTATAGTTTTGGGTGCAATTGTAAATGGGATTGACTCCTTAATTTCTCTTTCTTCTGTCTTGTTGTTGGTGTAGAGAAATGCAACTGATTTCTGTGCACTGATTTTATGTCCTGACACTTTACTGAATTCCTGTACCAGTTCTAGCAGTTTTGGAGTGGAGTCTTTTGGGTTTTCCACATATAGTATCATATCATCTGCAAAGAGTGATAGTTTGACTTCTTCTTTGCTGATTTGGATGCCTTTAATTTCCTTTTGTTGTCTGATTGCTGAGGCTAGGATTTCTAGTACTATGTTGAATAGCAGTGGTGATAACGGACATCCCTGCCATGTTCCTGACCTTAGCGGAAAAGCTTTCAGTTTTTCTCCATTGAGAATGATATTTGCGGTGGGTTTTTCATAGATGGCTTTGATAATATTGAGGTATGTGCCCTTTATCCCTACACTTTGAAGAGTTTTGATCAGGAAGGGATGCTGTACTTTGTCAAATGCTTTTTCAGCATCTATGGTTCACCATCATATGGTTCTTGTTCTTTCTTTTATTAATGTGTTGTATCACATTGATTGCTTTGTGGATGTTGAACCAACCTTTTAGCCCTGGAATAAATCCCACTTGGTCGTGGTGAATAATCCTTTTAATGTATAGTTGAATCCTATTGGCTAGTATTTTGGTGAGAATTTTTGCATCTGTGTTCATCAAGGATATTGGTCTGTAGTTCTCTTTTTTGATGGGATCCTTGTCTGGTTTTGGGATCAAGGTGATGCTGGCCTCATAAAATGAGTTTGGAAGTTTTCCTTCCATTTCTATTTTTTGGAACAGTTTCAGGAGAATAGGAATTAGTTCTTCTTTAAATGTTTGGTAGAATTCCCCCGGGAAGCTGTCTGGCCCTGGGCTTTTGTTTGTTTGGAGATTTTTGATGACTGTTTCAATCTCCTTACTGGTTATGGGTCTGTTCAGGCTTTCTATTTTTTCCTGGTTCCGTTGTGGTAGTTTGTATGTCTCTAGGAATGCATCCATTTCTTCCAGATTGTCAAATTTGTTGGCGTAGAGTTGCTCATAGTATGTTCTTTTTTTTTTTTTTTTAAGATTTTATTTATTTATTTGACAGACAGAAATCACAGGCAGGCAGAGAGACAGGCAGAGAGAGGAAGGGAAGCAGTCTCCCTGCTGAGCAGAGAGCCCGATGCAGGGCTCGATCCCAGGACCCTGGGATCATGACCTGAGCCAAAGGCAGAGGCTTTAACCCACTGACCCACCCAGGTGCCCCTCATAGTATGTTCTTATAATTGTCTGTATTTCTTTGGTGTTAGTTGTGATCTCTCCTCTTTCATTCATGATTTTATTTATTTGGGTCCTTTCTCTTTTCTTTTTGATAAGTCTGGCCAGGGGCTTATCAATCTTATTAATTCTTTCAAAGAACCAGCTCCTAGTTTCGTTGATTTGTTCTATTGTTTTTTTGGTTTCTATTTCATTGATTTCTGCTCTGATCTTTATGATTTCTCTTCTCCTGCTGGGTTTAGGGTTTCTTTCTTGTTCTTTCTCCAGCTCCTTTAGGTGTAGGGTTAGGTTGTGTACCTGAGACCTTTCTTGTTTCTTGAGAAAGGCTTGTACCRCTATATATTTTCCTCTCAGGACTGCCTTTGTTGTGTCCCACAGATTTTGAACCGTTGTGTTTTCATTATCATTTGTTTCCATGAATTTTTTCAACTCTTCTTTAATTTCCTGGTTGACCCATTCATTCTTTAGAAGGATGCTGTTTAGTCTCCATGTATTTGGGTTCTTTCCAAATTTCCTCTTGTGATTGAGTTCTAGCTTCAGAGCATTGTGGTCTGAAAATATGCAGGGAATGATTCCAATCTTTTGATAACGGTTGAGACCTGATTTAGGACCAAGAATATGATCTATTCTGGAGAATGTTCCATGTGCACTAGAGAAGAATGTGTATTCTGTTGCTTTGGGATGAAATGTTCTGAATATATCTGTGATGTCCGTCTGGTCCAGTGTGTCATTTAAGGCCTTGATTTCCTTGTTGATCTTTTGCTTGGATGATCTGTCCATTTCAGTGAGGGGAGTGTTAAAGTCCCCTACGATTATTGTATTATTGTCGATGTGTTTCTTTGATTTTGTTATTAATTGGTTTATATAGTTGGCTGCTCCCATGTTAGGGGCATAGATATTTAAAATTGTTAGATCTTCTTGTTGGACAGTTCCTTTGAGTATGATATAGTGTCCTTCCTCATCTCTTATTATAGTCTTTGGCTTAAAATCTAATTGATCTGATATAAGGATTGCCACTCCTGCTTTCTTCTGATGTCCATTAGCATGGTAAATTCTTTTCCACCCCCTCACTTTAAATCTGGAGGTGTCTTCGGGTTTAAGATGAGTTTCTTGTAGGCAACATATAGATGGGTTTTGTTTTTTTATCCATTCTGATACCCTGTGTCTTTTGATTGGGGCATTTAGCCCAATAACATTCAGGGTAACTATTGAGAGATATGAATTTAGTGCCATTGTATTGCTTTTAAGGTGACTGTTATTGTATATTGTCTCTGTTCCTTTCTGATCTACTACTTTTAGGGTCTCTCTTTGCTTAGAGGACCCCTTTCAATATTTCCTGTAGAGCTGGTTTGGTATTTGCAAATTCTTTCAGTTTTTGTTTGTCCTGGAAGCTTTTAATCTCTCCTTCTATTTTCAATGATAGCCTAGCTGGATATAGTATTCTTGGTGCATGTTTTTTCGTTTAGTGCTCTGAATATATCATGCCAGCTCTTTCTGGCCTGCCAGGTCTCTGTGGATAAGTCTGCTGCCAATCTAATATTTTTACTGTTGTATGTTACAGACTTCTTTTCCCGGGCTGCTTTCAGATTTTCTCTTTGTCACTAAGACTTGTAAATTTTACTATTAGGTGACGAGGTGTGGACCTATTTTGTGATTTTGAGTGGCGTTCTCTGTACCTCCTGGATTTTGATGCTTGTTCCCTTTGCCATATTGGGGAAATTCTCTCCAATAATTCTCTCCAATATACCTTCTGCTCCCCTCTCTCTTCTCCTTCTGGATTCCCAATTATTCTAATGTTGTTTCATCTTATGGTGTCACTTATCTCTCGAATTCTCCCCTCGTGGTCCACACTTTTTGCTTAGCTTGTTTGTCCCTCTTTTGCTTAGCTTCTTTATTCTCTGTCATTTGGTCTTCTATATCGCTAATTCTTTCTTCTGCCTCATTTATCCTAGCAGTGAGAACCTCCATTTTTGATTGCACCTCATTAATAGCTTTTTTGATTTCAACTTGGTTAGATTTTAATTCTTTTATTTCTCCAGAAAGGGCTTTTATATCTCCCGAGAGTGTTTCTCTTATATCTTCCATGCATTTTTCGAGCCCGGCTAGAATCTTGAGATTCGTCATTCTGAACTCTAGATCTGACATATTACCAATGTCTGTATTGATTAGGTCCCTAGCCTTTGGTACTGCCTCTTGTTCTTTTTTTTTTGTGGTGAATTTTTCTGCCTTGTCATTTTGTCCAGATAAGAGTATATGAAGGAGCAAGTAAAATACTAAAAGGGTGGCAACAACCCCAGGAAAATATGCTTTAGCCAAATCAGAAGAGGTCCCAAATCATGAGGGGGGAGAAAGGCAATAAAAAGGTTCAGAAAGAAAAAAAGAAAGAAAGAAACAATTAAAAAAAGAAAACCAATAAAGAAAAATATAAAAAGGAAATATATATATATATATTAGTTAAACTAGTTAAAAAACGTTAAAAAAGAAAAGGGTAAAAGTTAAAAAAATTTAGCAGAAGAAGAGAAAAAAAAATTGAAAAAGAAAAAAAAATTAAATTGACTGCAAGGCTAAAGAATCATGGGGAGAAAGCCATGAGTTCCGTGCTTTGCTTTCTCCTCCTCTGGAATTCCGCAGCTCTCCTTGGTATTGAAATGGCACTCCTTGGTAGGTGAACTTGGTCCTGGCTGGGTTTCTTGTTGATCTTCTGGGGGAGGGGCCTGTTGTAGTGATTCTCAAGTGTCTTTGCCCCAGGCGGAGTTACAGCGCCCTTACCAGGGGTTGGGCTGAGTAATCCGATCGGTTTTGCTTTCGGGAGCTTTTGTTCCCTGAGCGCTTTCCGTAGAGTTTCGGAGGACAGGAATGAAGATGGCAGCCTCCCAGTCTTCGGCCCGGAGGAGCCGAGAGCCCGGGGCCCCACTCCTCAGTGCGCCCTCAGAGAACAGCGCCCAGTTACTCCCGTCACCCTGCCTCTGGCCGTGCTCTGAGCTGACCGATCCTGCGATCGGTTCAAGGTAACCCCGAGCTTAGAGCTCACTCCTCGGCTCTGTCTCTGTAGCCGACTTCCCCGTTCTAATTCCTGTAAGCTCTGCGACACTCAGACACCCCCGATCCTTCTGTGACCCTGAAGGACCTGAGGCCACGCTGACCCAGCGTGGGCTTCACCCCAGTTAAGCCTCTGGAGCGATGTCCCTCAGCAGAACAGACTTTTAAAAGTCCTGATTTTGTGCTCCGTTGCTCCACTGCTTGCCGGGAGCCGGCCCCTCCCCCCGCGGTCTATCTTCCCATCGCTTTGGATTCACTTCTCCACCAGTCCTACCTTTCAGAAAGTGGTTGATTTTCTGTTTCTAGAATTGCTGTTCTTCTTCTCTTCGATCTCCCGTTGGATTTGTAGGTGTTTGCAATCTTTAGATAAGCTATCTAGCTGATCTCCCGCTACCTGAAGTAGTCTCAGCCTGCTACTTCTCCGCCATCTTGACTCCTCCCTCTCCTACCCAGTTTTTTTTTTTTAATCTGAGTTATACCAAACCATCTTCTATATATAGTGAGTTGTAAGATTAAGAGTGATAATTCAGAAATCTATTTATTTAGATAGGCTGTAAATGTAAATTCTGATGCTCGGGTAGTTTTAGAAGGCACCAAGCTTAAATAACAGAAGAACTTCATCTTCAGTTACACTTTGCTCTCATGAGCTAGCTTGGAGATCTAAGGGCTTTATTGAACTCTTATTTCCCCACTCTCTGGAAAAATGTGTTTTTTGTGCAAAATAACCAATTTATAAACTCTTAGTGCAAAACTCATATATCTATCTTGGACTGTCTGCTTATGGTATAGCAGTGAAAAGGTGTAAAGTATTCATGAAGTTTTATTTGAATAATGGTGTCCCTAAAGTAAGAGAGCCTTTGAAAGAGTAAAAAAATAGTATGTGCTTAAGGGGGGAAATTCAGGATTTGAAGCTGGCACTACATAAGGATAGATTTTTGTTGGAATTTCCCACTTTGATATTTAATATTTGATATTATTATAGATATTATCTATATTATGATACTTAATATTTGATATTTGATATTATAGATGATTCCTTTATTTAATCTCTTAAAAGGTGTGTTGATAACTTTGTGTCATCTGCATGGGAGATGAAGATTTCAAGAACTTGCATATGGCATGGAAAATAATTCAAAGCCTACCACAATTGACAGAAGTATCTGAATACATAAAGTAGATGACTACCACAATAGAAAATAAAGGGAGAAAATGAGGTAACAATGGACAATACGCAAGTGCATTCTACAAACTGACGGTGCCTGAACTCAGCCAAAGGCTTTGTCATAGTCTTGTCTTAAAGGCAGACCCAAGTATCTTTACATTTCTGATTTTCTTATTGTACCACACTGTTCACTCAAATCAGGCTTTTCCTTGATGTTATGTGATTTCTCAGAATGGCATAAGCTTCCAGGTCTTAAGAAAAATCACTCCCATCTAGATCAAATGGATCTTCCAACATGTTGTTTTTCTTTTTTTTCCAACAAAAAACAACAAATACCTTTAACTTCCCTATAACCTGAAAAGTTAGATCACAGAGGGGAAATTTTCCATCTAAGAAGTAACAGCCACGGGTGCCTGAGTGGCTCAGCAGGTTAAGCCTCTGCTTTCAGCTCAGGTCATGATCTCAGGGTCCTGGGATCCAGCCCTGCATCGGGCTCTTTACTCAGCAGGGAGCCTGCTTCCCCCTCTCTCTCTGCCTGCCTCTCTTACTTGTGATCTCTCTCTCTGCCAAATAAATAAATAAAATCTTTAAAAAAATAAAGAAGTAACAGCCAAATGTATGTATTAATTGATATCTGAATTAATGGAAGGGGAATGGAGAAGGAAGTTGAAGAGGGAAAAATGATTAGTAACAGAGACCTGCTGAATTGCTGAATGATCCCTCAGGAAAAAACATACACACACTCATATTTACAATAAATAATAAAACAAACAAACAAACAAAAAAACCAGCTTCAGTTAGAGTGCTATGCTAGTAGCAATGGGCACCTGATCTGTTGAAAGCTCCACTCTGCCCTTTACTCAGTGCGAACACATAATTACAACAGCTAAAATTACAGAAAAAGGGAGTGAAATGGTTCAGCTCTTGGGAGCTGAATACAAACAGCAGCTCTGACCTTTAAGTCTGTAGTGATTGAATGAGCAGTGGTTCATCCCAGTATAATAGGTTTAAAAAGATTAGTAATCAGTTTTTTAAAAATATTATAGGTATGTGAATTGAGTGATAACTTGCAATTAATAAATAAAAAGTCAAAATTGACTTTTATCCACCTGCTTGATAGGCATCTTGTCAAGAGTGTGGTGCAGTTCAAAAAATTATGTGAAAGCACTAAGCTTTTCATAGGAAAGAAAAACATTTATTCATATTTCATCATTACCATTTCCTATCAACTTTTAACAACTTGTTAAAAAGGGAAACAGCAGAATTAAATGAATACAGTCTGTATATCATGAGAAGTCCATCACAGGGACTGAGAAAGCACTCTGAGTTCATGCATCCTTTTCAGAGTTAATATCGCATGAGACAACCACTAGTAGTCACTTGACATCAAAGGACTGTAAAATGGAGAAAGGCCATCCAGGTCATCAGGCCCAGGATAATTAGTGCTGATATAGTATGGGAGCAAGTATTACCAGAATGGAAAAGAATGATGCCCTCTCCTCCTGTATAACACACATTAAGTAGGTAGTCCATGACTACAATAAGCATAAGATCATTTCTAAACAGTCAAAATCCCTGGCCAAACTCCAGGGCCAAAAGCATGTATTGATGGACACTTCACTCTCCTGATTGACAAGCTATGTAAACTTAGAAACAAAATTAAATAGTAGACAGTCTTTGGGATTCCTACTGCAAATGTTTCTTTTAACCTTAGAGCATATAGCCTGTGAGCCATAAGACTTAATAATATATATGTTACATATTAAATCTATAAAGACTAAAGTTGTCTTGATATATCAGATTTTTTTTTTCCTCTTTCACCCTAAATTTGGTAAATAAAAGGCCTTTTATAAAGTGACTTTTGGTTAATTAATGGAGAATGCCAAGAAAAACTTTTTTATTTTTGTTTTTTCTTCCTTTTAGGAAGAAAAGGATCAAATATTTGGGTTATCTGATGGCTATTCCAGATAATTCAAAGACAGTTTTAGATAAAAGGATGTTTTACTGTTTGTTTTTTTTTTTAAATTCTGAATCGAAGACAGGGTTTGAGAAAGGAAACATCAAGAATTGAGAGGAGAGGGGCACCTGGATGGCTCAGTCTGTTAAGTGTCTTCCTTTGGTTCAGGTCATACTCCCAGGGTCCCAGGCTTGACCCTCACATCAGGCTCCCTGCTCAGTGGGAAGTCTACTTCCTTCTCTACTCCTCACCCCGCTTGTGCTCTCTCTCTCAAATAAACAGAATCTTAAAAAAAAAAAAAAAAAAGAATTGTGAGGGGAAAAGATACTTGAAAGTAAGTCATAAATTTTAAGGTTAGCAAATAGTTATAGGCAATATTTAAAAAGAAAATTACAAGTAAAATGGATTATTAGGAATTTAACTTTTTTTTCAAAAATAGAGACAAAAATGATACATGAGACTGCCAAGTAGAAATGGTTAACAAAATATTTTGATAAGAAGGTCTGTGGTCTGAGTACAGAATAAACTGACTACTTCACAGAAGGAAAATCTAATATTTTTTTCCATTTATCCCCCATCATTCATGTAAAAATTTGGAAAAAAATATTGAATTTTCTTTATGAATAACTGCCTTAATATTCGACTAATTTTGTTAAACTTTTTAGGATATTTTATTTTTTAAATTGGGTTTTTACTATTTATAAGCTTTTTAACTGATCCTAATCTACTTTTATGCATATAGCTACACATATACAAATATGTAATTACATAAGTAGATAAAATTAGAACTTTTACATTTAACTTTAAACTTAATTGACTTTATTGACATAGTAAGTGAAACTATGTATATATTATATTTAAATTGCAATCCTAATTAAATGTAACATTTCTCTAAATAAATTGCTATACCATATTCATTAACTTCTATGGATATTCATATCTTTCTATCACTACTATGCCTAGACCATTCTCAATCATATTAATTATCACCTTTAACAAAGTAACCAACTTTTTCCTCTTGTTACACAGAAACTGGTCAGGAAACCAAGAACCATGTAGTTATTTTATTCAGAGGCATGCATTCCATATCATCTTTACAAGTTTCAAAATGGCAAAAACTCCTCCATAACCAACATTATAGAAAATCATTTCCATACCTGCCAATTCCTAGCCATTTTAAAATGTGTAAGAACTAATTTTAGTGACCAAAGCTTTATACCAAAAATATTGCCCCAAAATTCTTTATTAATTTACTAAATGAAAAATCTTCATGCTCTTAAAATTAACTAAAAATCTGTAAATTATAAATTCATTCAGTTAAACAGTTATATATGTTTATATGTGAAAACAATAACTTAAATGGCTTATAGAACCAATATAAGAATTTGGAGAGTTTAAATCAAGAAAAGTTTAATCTCTGTCTCCCATAACCTAATATACTGTGCTGGCTTTAGGTTTTGTTTTTTTTTTTTTAAGATTTTATTTATTTATTTATTTGAGAGAGAGAGAGAGCATGAGAGTAGAGAGGTCAGCAGGAGAAGCAGACTCCCTGCCGAGCAGGGAGCCCGATGTGGGACTCGATCCTGGGACTCCAGGATCATGACCTGAGCCGAAGGCAGTTGCTCAACCAACTGAGCCACCCAGGCGCCCTGGCTTTAGTTTTATGCAGTTAAATGAGTGAGAGAAAGACAAAGAATTGTCTTTAAACCATAATCATTAACTCACTTTAAATTTTCATAGATTCACAAATTTATCATGGCTATTACACAAAAGTGTTCTAAATTTACAAGCTCCTGTGTTCAATATTTTTAAACTTCTAAAATAATGTTTAAAATATCTCCTTATCTTGGAACTAGAGCTCTTATTTTAACTAGTGAACAACGATATTATTCAATTATATTTCTTAGTTGAAATTTTAGCAGGAACAATTCCTTACAGAGCCAACATTTTTAAAGCTCAAGAAACAAAACCTAATTGTTCTTATTCTTATTGAAATTCTTAACATTCTATCTCTAGAGTTTCTAGTATGCAGGAATACTGGCAGCACTTTATCTGATTTATTTCTGAAGTTTTCTAATAAATGAAAAAAGGAAATAGCAGAATAGCAAAAGATTGAGATAGATGGATATAGATAAATATGGAGGGGTAGAAATAATCCATTATAGTCAAGTTAAACAATGTCTTATGGCTTCGACAATTTCACCAAACCACAAGATTAAAAAGACATTATTTTTTTACAATTTTATTTATTTGCCAGAGAGAGAGAGAGATGTGGGGGAGGAAGTGCACAAGCAGAGGTGCAGCAGTCAGAGGAAGAAGCAGGCTCCCCACTGAGCAATGAGCTGGATGAGGGACTTGATCCCAGGACCCAGAGATAACGACCTGAGCCGAAGGCAGACGCTTACACCCAGGCTTCCCTAAAAAGACATTATTTATTAATCTAGGAATCATAGAAAATTAGTATAGAATGGAAGTGTTCTTATATTAAACAAAGTCTGTAAAACAAAGACAGGCAAAATCTTCTCATGTATATGAAAATGTATATACATATTAATTTTTTTTTAAATCTAAGGCATTAATCTTATTTAGTCAAAGTTTTCCCAATGTGGCCATGGAAGCTCTTGATTTTCCTTGGTGAAACTGTACAAAGCTCAAATATTTGATACTATTAGTTCCATGACAAATAACATGTATAAAACTAGGTCTTAGACAAGAGCAACTGTATGCTCCCTGTGGTTTCTAAAGAGCCTGGAGATAAGGGCACCTGGGCAGCTCACTTGGTTAAGCATCTACCTTTAGCTTAGGTCATGATCCCAGGGTCCTGGGACTGAGCCAGGCATTGGGCTCCATGCTCAGCAGGGAGTCTACTCCTCCCTCTTCTTCTGCCCTCCACCACCGCTTAGTGCTCTCTCTCTCTCTCTCTTTTTCAAATAAATAAATAAATAAATACAATCTTTAAAAAAGAGGCTAGAGATAAAGAATCAGATATCTCAAATTCTATATCTTCCACTGAGTTAAAAAATTCGAAGAGATGGAAGAAAGGAAGAGGAAATCATAAATAATATCACCAAAGACAAATGACATTAATTAATTGATTGGTTAAAGATTAATTAATCTTTTTCAGTGCTCTCTAAACAAAACAAATCAATCATAGAGAACAGGATTACTTCAGACTCTGGATAAAAGAAACTTGTGAAGAGGAGGTAGCAAAGGACCTCTGGCATTCACTAAATTCTCAAGTTCCCTGGTTCAACCAGTGGGAATCTAGTCAGATGAAATCTTCATATTTTTTGGAGATCTTCCAATTAGGGCACCAGACAGGAAAAAATAGGAAGTTTTACATCTACCATAGCAGGAAAGGTATTAGGAAAAATCAGACAGTTCTGGCACTTAAGAAAATTTTATACATTAATTAGTTTAGAAAAGGAGAAAGTTTAGAAAAGGAGAAAGAAATAGGAAATGTGTATGGGGAGGGAAAGTTATGTTCCATGGATATGAGTTAACTGGCACTGGTTCTTTGAAAAGATGTTCTATGCCTAGAAAAGTGTATTTACAAAATTTGTTAAGCATTCTCAGTTTTGGAAGAAGATCACCTAAGAGTAAATCTGAAAAGTACCTTCCATGATCTCGGGTTTTTCAAGTAAATTAGCTGCAGAAGAATCTTAAGATTCCACACTCTCACCTTGAGAGAGAAAAACAGGAAGGTTAAAATTTTTTCCAAGGTTACACTGCTTGCAAACGTAAAAGTAAAACTAAAATTCAGCAAGGAAGCCAGGGAAAAAGTGTTGAAGATACTTAACTGAGCGGTTTCCTACAAGTCCAAAAGCACAGGAAAGCAGGAGGAAGGCATGTGTTATAGGACAGGAGACTGAGAGAAGTTACATTATCCACGCAAAAGAAAACACACATCAGTACAAATTGGACTACATTACTACCCTAGTGAAATTAGAGTAGTGACATTGACTGAGGCAAAACTATGACCAGACATTCTCCTAGAACATATCTATCCATTCACATCCAATAGTTTTCATAAATTATTTACAAAAAGGTCCCTGGAATCCAGCTATTATTCTTCTGCTATTTCTGAAAACAGATATGTAGTTCTAAAAATAGACATTTTCTGAAAACAGACATGTAGGTTCTGAAAACAGACTTGTTCAACCCTAGGACAGCTTCATAGAAAGGTCAACAAGCTTGGATCCAATGTCCCAAAAGATCTGACAACAGAAATTAAGAAGGGGAAATTTAGAAGGGAGTGTATCAGCAAAGTAGGAAAGGGTCAAGTCTTTCTAATCTGACAGGAACTTTGAGTGCCTTGGTGTTAGGGGCTGATTCATCTCCTCCCAAAACTCAAATGTTGAAACCGTAACACCCAGGATACTCAGAATGTGACCACTCTTACAGAAAGGGTCTTTACAGAAGTGGTTAAATTAAAATGAGGCCATTAGAGTGGGCCCCAAGCCAATATGGTTGGTGTCCTGATCAATGTGGACACATGAGAGAGGCACTAGGGATGCCTGTGCGCAGAGGAAAGACCATGTGAGGACACAGTGAGAAGGTAGGAATCTTGCAAGCCAGGAAGAGAGGTCTTGGGAGGGCCTCTAGAGAGGTCTCTAGAAAGGCCAAACCTGCTAACACCTTGATCTTGGACTGCTGGCTTCCAGTACTGTAAGAAAATAAATTTCTGATATTTGAGCCACCAGCTGTGGCATTTTGTTATGGCAGACCAAGTGCACTAATATATTGGATAACTCAGATACTGAATCAGCATTAAGACTCTCTTTTTTTTTTTTTTTTAAGATTTTATTTGACAGAGATCACAAGTAGGCAGGGAGGCAAGCAGAGAGAGACAGAGAGGAGGAAGCAGGCTCCCTGCTGAGCAGAGAGGCTGACACGGGACTCAATCCCAGGACCCCAAGACCATGACCCAAGCCAAAGGCACAGGCCCAACCCAGTGAGCCACCCAGGCACCCCAAGGCTCTTTTAATTGTATTTAGTTTTTTATTTGTTTTTTCTCCTTGTCATTTTCCCTAAGTCCCTATATCAGTGGTTTCTTTGGCATAGATAAATATGATTAAAAATTGTCTGAAGTTTCATTTCCTAGACCACACCCAAGAAATCTTGTCTATAAAATTTAAGGAAAAATCCAAAAAATCTGAAAATTTATAAGCACGAAGTGTGAGTCTGATGTTGGAATACTAAGAACACACTTTTCAAGATACACTTCCATGAATGTATGTGGGGAATATTTGCATCTAGGAAAACCATGTATGCAGGTATTATCTGATCAGTTTAAGGCATGTATAGGAGAATCTTGAATATTGGGTGCCTTTGTACTTTTCCTTTAAAATTACAAATGCCCATAGTGTTCCAGATACATATCTTCATGATTGGGTGATGCCCAGTTTGGTTCATTTAATAAATTGATACATTGCACTGGCTAATATTACCCAAGGACAGTTTAAGATCAAATGTCATTCATGCTGGGATTTCCATCCAGTTTACTTACAGGATGTTTATCATTATGGTACCAGTATGGCTGGTTTCATAGTTATAGGTCCTGCACAGTCACTGTGCTCTTAGAAGGGTTGCATCCTTCTAAGGTTTAAGGCTCTGCCATTGCCATATTGAAATACTTCATCATTTTTTTTAATAAAGAGATTGCTTTTTCATTTTGCATTGGGCCCTGCAAATTATGTAGCTTGTTTGGGTATCAAAGCAAGTTTATGACTTATTAGAAAGACTTCTATACCACCCTTGGGTTTATGTTTTCTGCCTCAAATACTCAGAATTGAATAAAAACCCCATGGTAGGAGTCATTTTCCATGTTGCACTATCACTAATGACACAGAAAATGTAGCTGAAGAGTTATACTCATCCTTTTTGTGTATTTTCACTTAATACTGGTAATCTGTACCCCACACTAAAGTATATAAGAATCCCTGGGGAGGATATAGTTTTACAAATAATCAGGTAAATCTAGTATGCCTTACTTCTTATTCTTTATTTGCCAACTACTTTTGAACTCTTTAATCATAGGTTTATGGCACAGTTCATTTCTCGTACTTTAAATGTACTAAGGAAAACCATACTAGGAGTGTCATTCCTACATTTCTAGCTACAGAACTTCTTTTATCCTTTGTTTTACTTTTGGTATTAAGTACAATTATAGAAAATAAGATTATTTTTCTTTACAAAATGATATGTTTAGAGAAGAATTAGAGTATCTCTTTAAACAGTCCTCGATCCTTTTTTATTCCTTCTCACTTCACACTTGTTATACTCAAAGAAACCGAATTATATATGATAATTTAGAGAAAATTACCTCCTATAAATTCATATTCTATAGATTCAATTCCAGAAAACTGATTAAAGCTTAAATATGGATTAGAATGTGTATGTAACAATGAGAATTACAATATCTAAAATATATATTTATCCTCATTAAGTGCCAGGCATTTTTCTAAGAGCTGTATGTATATCAATTCCTTTGATTTTCACAAAAACTTATTAGGTAGGTGTTATCAGACATTTCAGATGATGAAATCAGGTCACAAGGAAGTATAGTCATTTGTCCTGGCATCTAAGATTATTCATTATACAGAGGAGATACTTAAACCATAATATTAGGTAGAATACAAATATAAATTTTCAAATACTCCTCTTTTTGTTTTAATCAATAATACTACTCACTTGTTTATATACTTTGGGGAACATATGGGAGATCTAAGTAGCAAGATCCAACCAACATTTCCAGAAATCTTGTGATAATATATATTTTTTATAGTTTGCTGAATAAATGTGTTCTATGGGTCATTATTCCTCAACATGGATTGTTAGCATTCAGTGGATGTTTGAAATAAAGGGCCATTTGGAAAATGTATGAAATACCTGCATTGTGGTCCTTCAAATACGCTAATACCCCTCATAAGAAACAACTTCTCAAAACATCAGACTGGATGTAAATTATATCAGATTCATGAGCTTAACACTTATGCTGCTGTCATAATTGAGCAGTAGATGGTTGCAATTATGAACAACAAAGTGTGTGTGTGGCTTTGTCCTAGAAGGAATACTTTATTCACTGTATCATCAGATAAAGTGGGAGAAGATGAGAGCTAAGAGACTCCCCAGGCAGAATATCCAGGAGGCCTGGACCTCTGGTAGACAGAAGTCCTTTATATCAGTTATAACCTTGGACATAATGGAAGTAAAGTGAGGTATTATCTCCTCCCTCCTATTTCTTGTGTACACGGAGGCATCACAACTTGCCTTAAAAATATGCTTTTGTTACCTGAGATTCAAAAGACCTAAGTCAAAGATAGAAAATCATTTATTCACTTAGTCAACAAATATTTACTGAGTACCTACTCTGTGCCAGTACTGTTCTAGGGCTCTGGTGATGTAGCAATAAATCAAAGAGACAAAAATCAATGTTCTCAGAGAACTTATATCAGTTCTGATTGGTTGGAGTGGGTGCCTGGAGTGCTGTGTTAGGAAAAATCCTAAAGCTACTTTAGCTCTCCAGAGGGGATAAGCAGACATTTACATACAGAGATTTTTGGAGTTGTTGGTTCACGACACAAGAGGAGGCATTTGGGAGATTTGGAATAAAATTCGCTGTGTTTGTTAGCTCAATGACCAGCAAATGCAGAAAGCTATATATTCTAATCGAATTCCTTACAATCCACATCACTGCACTCTATCTTACTCGGTTGTGTGTACAAATGAGGTATCTTTCCTCTTCTGAATATTGTAATCCAGACACTAACAATGGTAAACAGCACTAAATAAATGCTTATATACTAATCACCTGCCCAAAGTCTTAATCTGAATTAGTGCATTTAATTTTAAAATAATTCAGTGGAGTAGATACATGTCCCATGCTTATCCTCATTTTGTAGACAAAGAAACAGGTTCAGAAAGGTTGTGTAATTTGCCCAGATTTGTAGTTACCAAGTGTAAAAATCAGGATTTGAACCAGACAATGCCCTCTTCTGCTTTCAGAGTCTATTGCCTAAACCCTATGCATATGCACTGTACTTGCTTACTTCTCTTTATTCTAGTTTGCAATGTCTTCATGCTTCTTGGTGTTGATCAAAATGAAGAGAAGGAATAAAAAGGAAAATATAGCAATGAAATAGTTTAATCTGTTAAACAAATATTTATTTTGTGCCTACCATATTGTGCTTGGGATAAACAAACAAACAAAAAACCCTACGTTCCTATTTGTAAGAGAGATCATTCTGGTGATCAAAACAAATAAAGAGATAAGTGATAATTTCAGGTAGTAAAAAGTGCAGTGAATAAAAATAAGCCACTATAAGGGTATTGAGTATAATAGGTGCTGGGAGAAGGCCTTTCTGAGAGATGCTGAATGAAGTAAGGAAGCAAGTCATGAATGTCTGCTGGATTTCTTGACAGAAGGAAGAGCAGGTACAAAGGCTATAAGGAATAATAAGGAATAATAAAGAAGACATTTTGCAGAGGGGAGACAGAGCAGACTAACATAAAGTTAAATACGTAGCCAAGAGCTACACAACCTCCAGGGCTTGTAGGGCAGGATAACACTGAATCTTATTCACATGTCAAACAAAAGTCTACAGCAGGGAACAAAAAGGCCTCTGCTATGAAACGGTGGAACTTAACAAAGAAAATTGCTGGTGTGAAATGCTGTAGTCATGTATGGAAGAATAAAAGTCTTTATCAACAGATTCTGGAGCTGGGAGTTAACTTTCCAGGTCCCCTGGTGACTTTGTAATCTGTCTCATAATCAGGGAATGTACAGTCTTACTGGCTGAGAACTTCAGCCAAGGAGTCTAATTCAGGTTCATCACAATTGGGCCATGTGTGTGAAAGACAAAAAAGTAGGTTAAATTTGTACATGACTAATTATAGAAGTGTAAATTCTAGCAATCTTTGTTAAAGCTTTCATATATTTCACACAGTATTTGTAAGCCTCTTTTTTTTTTTTTTCCATAAAGAACACTTGTCCTCATTACCTGAACACGTGGGTAAGATTTTGGACATATTTATGAATTGTGATGACTATGCATATCTGTCCCCAAAAGGCAGGCAATAAAATACTCTACTTCACTGTGATCTGTGAATGCCAAAGACAACTAGAAAGCAGAATATTTACTTTTAAAATGGTTATAGATTGAGTTACAATAAAAAAATTTTGAAAACTGTCAGCATTTCCTTTGTATATATTGGCATTCTGGGGAGTATTCCTAAGAAATCATAAGAAGAAATATGCTACCTCAGTCCTACCCTGGTAAGTGTTTTTTTATAATGACATCAAAAATTTTAAAGATATAATCCTAACCTCTAATCATTAGAAAGGATCTTTAAAATCATCACATAACACAGCTCCATGCTCTATTGAACTTGGAATTATAAATAACTATTAACTCACTGAATTTTTATCAAAAAACAACTAAGAAAACAGTACTTATTGTCAGAGAGACCTTAGCCAGTTCAAAGACCTTAGTGACTTACTGTTTCATCTGAGTATTTCCTGTGATTGGTAGAGTGGTTTACTAGCTGCACAGAAGTTATTATCTTGCCACTGTTCATAATGCTTAGGTTGAGGCCACATCAGCAGTTTTACTCTACGCTTTTTTTTTTTTTTTCCCAGAGTTTTATACTGCTATAGTCAAACAAAAGGATACTGGGTAAGTAAACAGCTTCCAAAATCTAAGGGAAGAAATCATGACTCCAGATCCTTATTTCCTCTCTCCAGACATCTAACACAGAGAGCAAAAGCAGCAGTAAATTACCAACCAATCTTTGGATACCAATAAAGGAAGCATAAAATCTGACTGCATTATATAGTCCACAAATACAAATCTGCCTTCAGATTTAAAGTTATGAATTATTTGTAGCAACAGCAAAAGATTTCTCTTTGTTGGTTGGATGGATTCAGTCACCAAAGCAAAGCTAATGAATAATGTCTAAGGTTTGTATTTCATAAGTTCTTCATTGCTGAGTCTTATGTGAGACGCATGGTTTTTTATGGTATCCTTCAATCCTCTTCTATGGTAAAATGTAGCCATAAGAGAGGTTTTTGCTACAGGTAATGCCATGCAGGGAAAGAAAAGAAAACAATAAAAATAATCTCCATATTGACCATGGCAATAAGTGCTTTTACCGTATCACAATCATGATTGATAAAAATTCCTCAAATAAAGCAGAAAGCCCCCATGCATGTATAATAGTTCAAAGTATATCATGAAGTGAAACAGAAGCAAACACCTTTCTCACCCCAGATAATGATTAATTTGTACCCAAAAGTATAAAACCCATTTTGCCAAGTGAAACTACAAGTATTTTTTTTTAATAGGATGAAGCCATTTTTCCACTATGTATCTACAATCTGGCCTGTGATGAAACATTTAAAGTCAAGAGAAGATCAATATAAAGAGAAGAGAAACATGAAATGGACTAAAACCTCTTACTTATTCTGTCTCTAAAAATGGAAATGCTACATGCCTCCATCATATCAGATAGATTAAGCAGAATATGCTCCCACAAAAGGCCTTGTACAAAGTGCTGCATAAAGAACACCAATGCCAACATAAGTCACTGGTGCTTAGAAGCTTAAGCCATAAACAGTTGATTCTCATTGTTTGAGTAGTTATGTTCTATAGAGTTGCCTGCAATGCTGAATTAGTGAATACTGAATCACTGCCCCTGGGGAAAATACAGGGTTAGATACTTGTGATCCTCTAGTCACAAAGTTTTCATCAACTAATCAATAAAAAAATCTTATTTTATGTATGTTTCTGTTTAAAAGACATGTCGTTTTTACATACTATTGATCCATTAACATTGAACTCACAGCCAACAGCACTACAGCTCAGGCCTAATTAGGAAGCTTATCTTACATGTGTAATTTTTCTATAAGGTACCTCAGACTTTGTGAATATTGGAAAATGGGACATCACTGACTTCACTTTAAAGTGCCCATTTTATTTATTATTTATTTATTTAAGAGAGAGAGAGAATGTGAGCAGGGGTGGGAGGGAAGAGGGAGAAGAGAGAGAGAGAGAGAATCCCAAGGAGATTCTGTTGTGTGTAGAACCCAATCCCACAATCCTGAAATCACAACCTGAGCCAAAATCAAGAGTCAGATACTTAACAAATTGAGCCACCTAGGTGCTCCTGAAGTGTCCATTTTAAATATGTAGATCATGTACACCATCCTCCCAGGCTATTTTTTAAATAAATATAAATCCAGTTGACTAAAAACAGAAAAGAAATAATTTTACCATATTGCATTTACCCAAAGGATACATAGTGATCCAAAGGGGCACATACATCCCAATGTTTATAGCAGCAATGTCTACAATAGACAAAGTAACAAAAGAACCCAGATGTTCATTGACAGCTGAATAGATAAAGAAGATGTGGAGATGTGGCGTGTGTAGGTATGTGTGTATATATATATATATAATGGAATACTACTCAGCCAATAAAAAGAAGGAAATCTTGCCATTTGCAATGATGTGGATGGAACTAGAGGGTATTATAAATACCCTCTAGTGGGTATTTATGAAATAAGTCAGTCAGAGAAAGACAAATACCATATGATTTCACACATATGTGGAATTTAAGAAACAAAACAGATGAATATAGGGGACGGGAAGGAAAAATAAAATAAGATGGAAACAGAAAGGGAGACTAACCATAAGAGACTCTTAATTCTAGGAAACAAACTGAGGGTTGTTGGAGGGGAGGTGGGTGGGGGTTGGGGTAACTAAGTGATGGGCATTAAGGAGGGCATCGATGGAATGACTACTGGCATTATATGCAACTGATAAATCATTAAATTCTACCTCTCAAACTAATAATATGTTATATGTTAATTAAACTGAATTTAAGTAAAAAAATTTTTAAAAGAAAAAAATAATAATGGTACCATATCCACATACCTCCTATAAAGAACTTAATATGTATACATATGTATATATCTTTTTAAAAATAACAATTTGTTTTCTCCCCCCCCAAATCTTTCTCAATATGTCTTCTGAGTCAAATTTCCTAATTGTAAGGCATGATGGAGGTTGTATAGAATAACTGGAACTACAGTTTGTGCTAGATATGTAATCAGTTAGAAAAGTAAAAGTTTGATTTTGATGAAATCATATTCCTTGGTACTTAGGGACAGGTGAGTGGGGGAAACTATAGATATCTCTTCAACAATTTTGCTTATTTTGTTCAAAGCTACCCTAAATAAAATGATGTACTATATAAATAGTAACTTTTTCTCAGTCTTTTGTAAAGTGATAATAAAAAAATCTTTAGAAAAATGTTGTTATTTTTAAAGTGATCTGAATGTGTGTTCTAAGTAAAAATAATGTGTTTCCTATAGAAACATAGTTTCAAGATAAAATCCCTACCTCCTTGCTCCAACTAGATTTCTACCCCTAAAAATAACATAAAAATTCTGAATAGTTCATGAATTGTCAGAAATTATGAGAGAAACTGTGTTTGTTTTCAAAGGAAGTGAGCAACAAAAGGTTTCCTTTAGCCAGAAGCATGTGATAAATTAGAAACCATGATGTGATTTTTAAATAAACTTTTCAAAAATATATTACAATGTGTATCATAGCCTGAGGAAATGTTATTTGATGGAACATCCTAAGTACATATTTAAGTCATGAAAGAGAAACAGCTTTTGTCAAGTAAATAAAGCAGCCTCTATCACCTAATGCATCCAATTACCACAAAAGAATAAAAAGGAAATGAGCAAATTAAATAGAAATAATTATACTCTCAGTTGGGAATTCAAGGTCATAGATAGAACTCTATCCTACTTTGAAAGGGAAGAACCAGGTGACTTGCTACTGAGAGTGGCTCACATTGAGAGTCAGGGCATCTTTAATATGGATGAGGCCCTCTAGAGTTTGTTGGACAAAAACCATTACATGACTCCAACCAGGATATTTGGTTTCTATACATAAGCTGCACATTTGCTTAGGGCAGGAAGAAGTCACATTATAAAAACAACCAACTAGGCAAGAACAAATGCTTGGTGTTATAAAAAATAAGATTAAATCTCAACCAAAATGTATTTCTGATATGTAATATTAGTCTGACATTAAATTCAATTTGCATTAAGTAATAAATAACATTTCTTAAACACCAACATCCCTTTATCATTTATATCAATGCCAACAATAAATATTTAGTGCTATATGAGGGAACCATCTCAAGAATATTCATTTCCTTGATGGAAAACCTTGTTATTTATAAGAAATGACAAGCTAGCTGTCAGGGTAAGCTAGCAAAAGGGAGGCTTTGGATATACAAATGATATACTCTGGACTTTTATATGAGAGGATTTTCTGTTCCCAAATATTTTTGAACTACTATAACTGAGCTTCAAATTTTGCCTCTGGGAATTCATTAGGGTCCCAAGAGATAATTGTTCTCCAAGAATTGTTCATTAAACAATGAGGAATCTTAGCATAATATTTGAAAACACAGAGAGGATAACCAGCTAAGACTATCATTATGTGAGAGTGATACAAAACACAATGCCTGGAGGAGAAGGGGGTAGAGTTTCCCTTAAGGAGTGCATGGGCTTTTAAACTTTGCCTAGAGTTGCCTCAGAAGGATGTAAGCCTTTTTTTTCTATATATAGTGGGAAGTTGACTTGATCATACGATCAGTGTTACATCAGGGTATTCTAGGAAGAAAGAAGAAGTCCTTATAAATTTCCAAATTAAATTTTAGGGACAAAATACAATTTCACAAACATGGTTAAATTAAATTGTAACCAGGTCTTATCTTCTTTTACATTTTAATGTCTCAGGGAACTTTCCCTCTCTCCTAATAACTTAGGCTGAAACCATAAGAAATTAGGCACTAGGGCAGAAATGATCTCAATACTTTTATATTCTTCTAGGATTTAAAAGAGCTAGAGCTTCTTCTACTCAAGTACAACAAATTTTATTACTTAACAATAAAAGTCAAATCTATCTCTGCAAAATTCTTTACTCTTACCTACTCAATGCAACTCTAGCCTTATCTGTAATGAGAGCAAGTATCCATGGAGGTAGAAAGTATACTGTGCTATATCACACATTATCTCATTTGATTGTCATAATCATCACTGAAATTGGTTAGGGACATGTTAGCATCTGAGAGAAAACAAGTCTCTAAGAGGGCAAAGGTCATTTAATTTCTAAGTAAAAAATATCTAGTACTGGAACTCAAGATTTCTGTCTTTCAGACCTGTTCCTTTTCTTCTCATCTGAGCCACCACACTATATTATCCCATTCAGATATTTGTAAAAAAACCTAGATTTTTTTTTTTTTAACACCACTCGATGGAGATTTTTCCATCTTTTCTTAAAAGCACCTTTCCTGGCTCTTCCTGCTGCCCCAAGCTATCAGTGCTCTAATACTATTTCCCTATTGAGGTGGTGAATCAGTCATTATGAATCAATAATAGTAAGGAAAAAAAAAACGCAAACCCCATTTAACCTTCAATGAATTCATACAATACTTGATCTGTACCCACTTGAGTCACAAGAAAGATTATAAAAAATAAGAAAAAAATTCTACAAATTAAAGATTGTAAACAACAGGAAAGGAGAATTATGGTTTAAGAGTCACTCTGGGAATAGACTAGTTTATCTCTATAAACGTTCAAGCTATTAAAAATCCTTATTCTATTTAGCTAGTTATTTAAATTCTATTTAACCAACTAAATGACAGGTAGTTGTCTATGGCCACTGAAGATGGGATCAGGAACTTCATCAAGGGCAGTCTAGCTAAAGATATTTACAATCCACTTGTATTTAGAGTTGGTCCCTACCTGGTCCTGGTTATTCGCACTGTATTCCACAAACCCTCCCTAACTTAGTATTGTACTTGTCCAAATAATTATTCTTTCAAGTGTCTGGGAAGATCATGATTATCTTCTTCCACAGCACTTGGGCATCCATCTATATGTTTAGTTAACTGCTTCCTCCTTTTTCTAATAATAAAGTTTGTTAGGTCATAGATCAGAAATGAGTGAGGAAGGAGGAGGTGAGGACACTGAGATTTGGAGAGCAGTGAGCCACATCTACATGTAATTCTCTGTTGAAGAAGAGATTTGGGACATTCAAGCAGCTGAAACTTTGGCTTAATTCTGAGCTGCTGGACACATCCAGATGAAGGAAAAACCCCAGTAATTCAAAGAATGTTGTGATATTTGTTATTGTCAAAAATCAATGTATACACACACAAACACACACAAATAGTATATGACTATAAACTGCTTGCACTGTCATAATACCTGTCTGAAAAGTACATTAACAAAATATTAACTTTATACCAGAAGCACTTGCTTCCACTTAGACTACTTTTGTAATTTCCAGAATTTCTTTTGAAGATGTCACAGTTTGTTCTTTGTTTTACTTTTACTTCACTGACAAGAATGAAAATTCAAAAAGCCTAGTTTTGAGTAATGCAAAAGGAAAATAAGACAAAAAGTATCAGCTAAAATAAAATAAAATAGTATCAGAGTCTGTTAATAATATTAAGAAAGAACTCTGCCTTCTTTTCTCCCCCCCCCCACCCCCACTCCAGGATTTACCACAGCACTGAGTCCTGGACTGGGCACAGATTAAACACTCAAAGAATACTTCATGATAAGAACAACAACAGTGAAATAATTCTCAGGTATTACAGAGATAACCCTCCTCTACTCTAACGGTTTTTTGTTTGTTGGTTGGTTGGTTTTTGTTTTTTACTCTGGAAATTGAAGATGTGTCATTCTCTAAAATGTTGAATTGATAAGGCTAAACATGATGCCACAGTAGAGAACTACTTCTAACTTCCTTCCTATTGTGGTCTATGTCAGAATATGACTATACTGGGCAGGATAGAACTGTTCTATATAAACCAAAAATGGCTACCTCTATTGATGAGTGGAATCAAGTATTCTGAGGTTATAAAAACTGTTCCTAGTGAGCTCTTTCAGAATGCACTGAAGAAGAAACAAGGTATAGTGAAACAACAAATATCTCAATATTGGTGGTATCCTGACTGCCTTTCTACAATACGGCTCTGAAAGTCCAGAAGTGTCCACAGTGTCATCTGACAGCAACAACCAATCAAGTGAATGTACATTTTCTAAGAGGTACTTTGCTGTTGCATATGATACCAAGACCTGTCACTATGGCTAGCTCTAGTCTATTTTTTTCAAGGGCAGCAAGTGGTCCTGAATATATACTGATGAAGAATATGTGAGTTGAAATTTTACAATTCAGAAAGAATAGCTGTACTATCACTTTAAATGATACTCAACGTCTTAGGGCTTCTTCTAAATGCCATTGGTATTATGCTTCTAAGTGTCCTAGGAGTCAAAGACAAGAAAAGCCACCAAATTTCCACAGTAAATGAGCTTACGACAGAAGATTCTTTAGAGACAACTGAATCTATGACATGGAGAAGATAATTATATGTAATCCCAGTATTCCTGTGATCTCTTTAGAACCCTTATTACCTTTTGTATTGACAGATGTGTGTGTGTGTGTGTGTGTGTGTGTGTGTGTGTGTGTGTTCAACTTGACAGCTATACTGTCCCACCATACTCAGGCCTTCATTTTCAGAGAGTAAAAAGTTACTAAAAATTTAGAGCAATATTTCAAATTTCCCTGATATTTAATTAGTATTTTTATAAAAGATACATTAACACACATTTTAAAAGGGCATCAACTTCAGGAATGCATGTGTGGCTCAGTCATTATGCATCTACCTTCAGCTCAGGTCATGATCCCAGGGTCCTGGGATTGAGCCCCACATCAGGTTCCTTCTCAGGAAGCCTGCTTTTCCTTCTCCCACTCCCCCTGCTTGTGTTCCTGCTCTCTCTCTTTTTCTCTCTCTCTGTTGTATAAATAAATAAAATCTTTCAATAAAATAAAATAAAATAAAATAAAATAAAATAAAATAAAATGGCATCAACTTCAAAAATCCAATATATTTTATTGTTTTCATTTTACAGGGAAGAAAACTAGGATTCAGATGAATTTGAGAATTTAACCAAGATAACCTATAAGAGCAAACTCACTCCTCACTTAATGTTGCAAATATATTCAGTATTTGTTTTGTTTGCTTGCTTGTCCCTCTAGGGAAAGAACAATGTATACTCCTCAAAATGAGAGAAATAAGGATGTATGAATTCCTTTTCTTCTTGGTATTCTTAAGAGAGAGTCGTTAAAGCAATTCAAACTGTTACAAAGTTTCCAAGAAGGCACAGCATTAAAGAGAAGAGCACTGACATAGAGCATTTTAACCAAATATAATGAATTGCTCACTTTTTTTTTTTAAAGATTTTATTTATTTATTTGACAGATAGAGATCACAAGTAGGCAGAGAGGCAGGCAGAGAGAGAGAGGAAGGGAAGCAGGCTCCCTGCTGAGCAGAGAGCCCGATGTGGGGCTCGATCCCAGGACCCTGGGATCATGACCTGAACCGAAGGCAGAGGGTTTAACCCACTGAGCCACCCAGGTGCCCCGAATTGCTCACTTTTAATAAGGAGAGCAGAAAGCTATGATAGTACCTCCAACTCAACATCAAGCCCAGGCTTGTAGGAATTTTAATGGATGAGAAAAAGTAATATAATGTGTAGGAAAGCAAAGCATTCATCAACTTCCTGTTGGAAGTAAACATTTTAGAACAACAGAGAACTGTTTTAAGAAGCAGATAATCGTTGTAGACCATGGTGATGTTTGCAAGGTATTAGAAAAGAGAATAAAATAGAACTGATGCCCTACCCCACCTCCTCCCCATAGGAGCTTTTTGTTGAGGGCATATGTTTAATTCAAACAAATCCAATACTCCCCAAAGACTTTGGTGGAGGACTATTTTGTTAGTACCTTAAGATGAAAGTAAAGAGAAGACTATGATAACAACGTTTCAAAGGCTAAGGACCATGCTCACCACAAAACCAGGGTGGGAATTATCTTATCACCCCCAAATAACTTGATGAAAAGAAAATGTCACCACCTTCCAAGAAATATTTTATAATTCAACTATGATTCCAGCAACAAGATAAAGTTTTCAAGAATTTGTAAAGACTTCTTACTAGCTATTGGGAAAGTGAACTTCATTTAAATGACTTCTAGGTCTTTTTGAGAAGCATAATCTTCAGAATTGTGAATGGTAAAACCTATACTTCAGTGACATTTAATTACATACATTTGCATACACCCAGAAACAATAATAACAGGTTTCCAAGATTCATACCGAACCATGAACTATATAGCAAATAATAATCCATAGTACATAGTAGGAGAGTAGTAGAAACTTACAGATCTCTTTTCTCAGCACTTACTATGATTTCTAATTACTTGTTTAGTGTCTACTCTCTCTAAAAAACACTAAACCATGTCCTTGTTGGTTCACTGCTGTAATTTCAGTCCTTAGCATCAAGTCAAATGTATGATGGTTATATAATGCCTGACACATAGATGATTGCAAAATTTAAATAAGGAAGAGTAAAGCTAACAAAACAGAAAAATAAAACAAACAATAATATTTTAACAGGAGTATCTGTCATTTTGCATAGCCACTGTTTGCCTCCATTACATAATTACCCATTAATTTTATATCCAGCAATTATAGTAATCCATGACATTCTAGGAGTACTGACTGCTTAAGCAAGAGGAGACAAATATGACACACAGCAGGCTTTGTTTGAATTTAAAAAATATAATAAAATCTTGATATTTTACTTTTTACCTATAAATATCTCAATTTCTGGATTCCTTGGGAAAATAACAAATAGTATATCAGGTAATGCTAATCCTAAATTATAACATGGCAAGAGTCACTTCAACATGAAATTTGGACTTTCGCTTTTCTATAATTTCTCAACAATCCTATCTTACCTCCTACATCTTACTAACTGCCTGACTCTTGGAACCATTTGACTTTAATATCCCTACCTATAAATAAGATTAATGAGAGTTCAGAAGCTGACTGTCAGGCTTAATTGGGCAGAAAAAAGTTTGGTAATAAAAATATAATTAATTAATTGTAAATCTCCTTGAATTATCTTTGAATAAAAATAAAGAAGATATTTCTATTCAAATAAATGAAGAAATTTTCAAAATATGTTATTGGAAATCTAGTACGTATAATCCCTATAAGCTTTGCAAAGAATTCAGTCATAGAGATATAAAGAAGTACAACAAAAGTCTGGCCTTCTTTTGGTTTTTGGATAGACATTCTCATTTAATACTTAATGGGATTTAAATATGATGTATCTATATATTTTTTAATCTATTTTAACTAAAATAAACAATAGTTCACCCATTTATTCCACCTCCTAACCCTCACCTGTGAAAGCCACCCATCTGTTCTCTGAATCTATGAGTCTGGGTATTTGTTTTGTTCTGTTTTTTGTTTGGGAGTTTTTGTTTGTTTGTTTTAGATTCCACATATAAGAGAGATCATTCGGTA
>NW_019154086.1:63233193-63260154 GCF_002288905.1 Enhydra lutris kenyoni | reverse complement strand
TTTTTTTTTCTGTCTTACTTATTTCACTTAGCAAAATGCCCTCGAGCTTCACTGCTCAGAAACAATTTAGGTTGAAGCAAAGATTTCTTCAATAATGGTCCTGTACAGAGTAATTATATCTCTTATTTTAACATATACACATATACACAGAAAATGCTATTTCATCTTGTAGCTATGTAAATAGTATGAAAAGTCTGAAAAATATGAAGTTGTATAATTGAGTCTGGGTATTTGTTTTGTTCTGTTTTTTGTTTGGGAGTTTTTGTTTGTTTGTTTTAGATTCCACATATAAGAGAGATCATTCGGTATTTTTTTTTTTCTGTCTTACTTATTTCACTTAGCAAAATGCCCTCGAGCTTCACTGCTCAGAAACAATTTAGGTTGAAGCAAAGATTTCTTCAATAATGGTCCTGTACAGAGTAATTATATCTCTTATTTTAACATATACACATATACACAGAAAATGCTATTTCATCTTGTAGCTATGTAAATAGTATGAAAAGTCTGAAAAATATGAAGTTGTATAAAGTAAAAGTGTCAGGAGCTTTCTAACTCTTGCTTATGCTATTATTCAACTGAATGATTCCAGTGGTTCAATAATTGATCTAACACTGATCTTTTTGAAAATTATGCTGCTCTACCCCTTAATAAGACTTAACCATTTTAACCACTCTTTTGAAATGAGACCTATCAAAGAAATGTTGTTAAGAGTTGAAAAAAATTCAAAATATAAAATGAAAAAGAAATTAATTATGTCCACACACCCATCATTCTTCTCTTTCTCTCCAACAGTTCTCCATATTATACCCCCCCACTAGAAGTTAGAGCTACATGAGGGCAAATGAAACAACCTGAGGAGGCATGGAACCCACATATTAAAAATATCTTAATATTGCTGAATCACTTCAGAAATATTCACAGGAACCTTACTTTTCAAGTTTCCTTCCTTTTCTGCTACCTTTGGAGTTTGTATAGAAAAGCGTAAAACTCCAGGAAACGGTCATGGGACAAATACATTATTTTCAATAATCAAGTTAGAAGTAGCACATCATCTTATGACAATTTTTAATGAGTAGTACAATCTGATAATATTCCTCTAGTGTCTATGTGATGCATTCTATCAATATGCCAAATTGAGTTTGACATTTGTTTTATTTGTTTGAGTTATATGTTCATGATAATCCCTTAGCATGTTTGAATCAAAGTATTATCTTTCAGAGAAGTTTTATGATGATAACTATAGATATTTTGAATAAGAAAAGCAAATTATCTGTGCTGATAAATCTGATTAAATACATAATGCAAAATGAATTTAGAAATGACAGGTAGCCCCACAAAACTTGTGGATAAATCCAGTCTTCCCTAACAACCATAATAGGAGGTTTAAAATGAAACTGTATTTTATCACCATCATTGCAAACTATGCTGCTTGGGTTGTGATATATACTTCGGTTGTTGTAAAATGTTGTTATTTGGTTTATGTTTAACAACGCTAACATGTAGAAAAATGGAGAAGTGAAAGATAACTTCCACAAAATGATAATAAAATAAAAGAAGAAACAATGGTGGAAAGTTAGGATTGTTATTAACTTCAAATTTGCCTTCACTCACAGTTGTATGAAAAGAAGCTAACACGCATTTTAGTAGGATAGATATGAATGGGACTGGAGTCCGAAACATTATTGTCTGATAATTTATCTTGCTTTGGCCCACCTCTCTATTCCTATGCTGTCATCAGAGTTCAGGCCATTATTACCTATTACCTGGGATATTTTAATATCTTTCAGTGATCTACTCACATTCAGTCACTTCCTGACTCAGTTCATTTCTCACACATTACTCGACTCAACACCCTGAAACATATTTGTGTTCATGGCTCCTCTCAGCTCAAAAATTCCAGAGTCTTCACTTTTCCACACTTAAAATTGAAATACTTAAACTGAATCATTCGTTTCCAAAAAACTGATACAAACCTACTTGTTCATAAATATTATCCAATATTCCAAAGACCTCAGTTTTTGGGCAAACTAATCACTATAGTTCAATTACACTGGGATGGTTTTCTCGCCATCAAGATATGTGCAAATCCTACTTATCACTTAGAGCCTATATCAACTGCCAATTCACCTGTTAAGTGTTCCTAGATTTCACACCTTTCTGGAAGTAAACTTTCCTTCCTGTGACTACAGCTAGAATTCTGGCCATTATTCAATAAAAGTGCTTTCTTCTTAAAATCTATTTAGCCAAAAAATATTTATCAAGTAACACCATGGGAGTGTTTATTTACTTGAAACATTTATATATATAAACAAAAACAAAAAAAACACAAAACACAAAAACATTTATGTAAAGCATCTAGCAGAATATATACTGTTTTTTTATGTACTCAGGCAAGAGCATTTTCCTTCCATCATCTTCCCGTACTTTATGGTCCATGACTGGTTTATCACTATAAATTTCCACAACAGTTAATCTATTACCTTCTACATAGTGAATACTCAATAAATATTTATTGAACTACAAGAAGATTTTTTAGATCTTTCTTCATTTCCTTAAAAACCATCACATTAATTATACTAAATGTTATTTAATTATGGTTCATTTTATGAAAATGTTCTTTTCCGTGGACATAAACCTGGTTATACTATAATGCACAACTAATAATACATTTGCTTTCTAAGCTCAAAGAATCATTACAAATACAATTATTTAATTAGTTTTAATAATCAGAATAAATGTTTTCAAATAAGAAATTAAGAATATTATCTTCCTTTCAAAAGAGAACATATCAAAGTGGAAAGTTTCACAAGTACCTGGTAATGATACTACTACCTTTTATTTTACTTAACAAGGCAGCAGATCTATAGCCATGTGTTGTACAAGCCAATTAGCCAGGCAAAATGAGGTATATATGTTATTCTAAACTAAGGAGAAGTGGGTAAGGGTTTGGGACTACAAAGTGAAGAAAAGCAATTCATAGGAAGATGAAAAAGAGGAAATGTTTGTTAAACAAATATTTGCAACAGAACAGAACAATGGGACAGGAATTTTAACAAAGAGACTTTGCTAAATTCCTCTTTGTCTACCATACCTAGTTTATATTATAATGTAGGTATCTATGGTGATAGCTCCCTTCTTGGAGCAGGTTTTCTATCTAAATTATTTTAGACACTTGAGGGAAGGTCAAAATTTCTTCATAAGTCTTTTGGCCTTGATTATTTTCAGCTCAAAATAATCTGCATGCCAGAGTGACACATCTTGGGACAATCATTCTGAACCCCTACACATATAACTATAAATGAATTATAATAAGTAACTCAGCATATAAAATCATTACCTTCAATCATGTATGAAATTGAATGATTAATGAATGATGTCTTTTTTCCACATAGATTACATATGACAAATCAATATTCAAGTATAACTAATAATGTCAACATAAAACAAAGTATACCAGTGTAAAGAAATACATCATTAAAATATTTACGGAATCCACTGATTCTCTTATGCATAGCTAAAACTGATTTTTTACTAAACAGCATTCTAAGACTTGGGTAAGAATCAACAATATGTTTATGAGAACAGATAAAAGACCAAATAGAGAGAATATATTACTTTCTCCAACATTCACCAGACACATGGTTGGGTATATTATTTCCTAATCTATTTTCACGGTATTTTTTGAAACAGATGATGTGTTTGGTATTATTTGGTTCTTTTAAGGGATACACAAAATGTATGAAGATATCTCCCCTTCAAGGAGTTTGTAAATTAGCAAACCCATGGAGTAGATGGCATTATACAATATTTAACTTTAGACTACATTAGGTTAAATGGATTGTATTGTTAAATAGTTTTGAGAAAGTTCAGAAAACAATTTTTGGATTAGTTCTGTGCATCTTGACTGAATTATTGGAGAGTTTATAATAACTATATATTCATTTTGTGTTTCCTAGAACATACCTATCAAGCTTTTTGTTTGAATAAAACTGTCTATCCTATATCTACCCAAAAATAATTATAAGATACATAAAAGATCAGTAAATTATTATATACATTTTATTACCAAATTTTTATACTAAAATTATAAAGAAAAATTAAGGAGTTTTGGTTTTGACCTAGAAAGTACCTGAAGTCATCACTGGATGCATCAGAGAACTAAAGTTGTAGGGAAAACTGCTACCTGGAAATCTAGAGAAACAGGCACATCCAGAAACACTACAAACACACTGTAACACAAATAAAGAATGCCTTTCATGGACTGACTCATCAATAGTCTCAACAACACCAAAGAAAGAATCAATGAGCTTAAAGATAAATCAATAAAAACTTTCAAAACTGAAAAACAAATAGAAGAATTAATGCTAATTTTTTAAACAATCTCAGAATATTGAAGATGAAAAAATATTTCCAAGTAATTTTATGATGCTGGCAGTCCCCTGATATCAAAATCAAAGAAATATAATACAAAAAGAAGGAAGGGAGGGAGGAAGGAAGGAAGGAAGGAAGTCAGGCAGGCAGACAGGCAGGCATGGAGGGAGGGAGGGAGGAAGGAAGATAGTGAGGGAGGAAGGAAGGAAGATGGATGAAAGGGAAAGAAAGAAAAGAAAGGAAAAATGCTAGGCTACTATCTCTCAAGAACTTAGACACAAAAATCCTCAACCAAATATAAGCAAACTAAATCTAAAATGTATAAAACAATTATATACCATGACAAAGTGAAATTTATTATAGGTATGCAAAGCTTGTTCAACATTTGAAAATAAATCAATGCAATCCACTATATTAACAATAATATCAATTGACACAGAATGAGCATTTAACAAAATTCAATACACATTCACATTGAAAATGCTCAGAAAGCTATGAATTAAGAGAAATTCCTCAAATTAATAAAGAATATCTACAGAGGGATCCCTGGGTGGCTCAGTGGGTTAAAGCCTCTGCCTTCAGCTCAGGTCATGATCCCAGAGTCCTGGGATGGAGCCCCACATGGGGCTCTCTGCTCAGCAGGGAGTCTGCTTCCTCCTCTCTCTCTGCCTGCCTCTCTGCCTACTTGTGATCTCTGTCTGTCAAATAAATAAATAAAATCTTTAAAAAAAAAAGAATATCTACAGAAAACCTACAGCTGATACCACAGTTAGTGGTAAATGACTGAATGATATCCTCCTAAGACTGAGGACAAAGCAAGGATGCCTGCTCTCACCAATCTTATTCTACATAGTAATGGAACTTCCAGCCACAGAAATAAGACTAAATAAATAAATACAGGTCATGGTAAAAGGAAAAACAAAACAAAACAAAATTCTCTATTTGAAGATGGTGTGATTGTCTACATAGAAAAATTTTTTAAAAAGTAGTGAGTTCAACTGAATTGCAGGATATAAGGAACACAGCAAAATCAGTAACATTATTTTTTTTAAATATTTTATTTATTTATTTATTTACTTACTTATTTGAAAGACAGAGACAGAGACAGAGACAGCAATAGAAATAGCTAGAGAGCACAAGTTGGGAGGAGAGAGAGAAGCAGGCTCCCTGCTCAAGTTACATTCCAAGACCCTGGGATCATGACCTGAGCGAAGGCAGAAGCTTAATGACTGAGCCACCCAGGCTCTCCCAATCATATTTATATACCCTGATAATAAACATGCAGAAGTTGAAGTTAAATACAAAATGTTATTTATAACCACACCAAAGAAAAGAAATACTTAAGCATATACTTAGCAGGACATGTACGTATGAATTATAAAATCTTAAAAGAAGAAATAAAAAAGACCTAAGTAAAAGGAGAGTAAACCCTGTCTACGTATGGAAAGATTCAATGTAAGAAAATTGTCAGTTCTTTCCAGATTGACTACAGATTTAATACAATCCCTACCATAACCACAAAAGATTTCTGTACACATTTATAAACTTAATTTACAATTACACAGAAAGGCATGGCATCTGCTATAGTTAAAAAAAGAAAGTGGAAAGAATCAGCCTATATGAAATTAAAGCTTATTTTATATTTATAGTAATTGAGATAGTAAGGTATTGGTAAAGGGTTAGGTACATAGATCAATAAAAAATAACAACACACAAAAAAAAGACTCACACAAATATACTCAGCTGATTTTTTATGAACTAGCAAAAGTAATTTAATGGAAGGAGGATAGACTTTTCAAAAAATAGTATTAGAATAATTGGATATTCACAGGTAAGCAACAAAAATAAATAAAACCTTCAACCTAAACCTCACATCTTATACAAAAATGTACTCAAAATGGGTTATGAAGATAAATATAAAATGTAAAACTCTAGAACCTTTGGGGAAAAAAGTAGATGATAAATCACTGGCATCTATGATAAGAGTTCTTGAATTTGACATCAAAAGCACAATCCATAAAATGAAAACCTGATAAATTAGACCTCATGAAAATTATAAAGTTGTGCTCTACGGAAGTCCATGTAAGGTAAATAAAATACTAGAAGAAAATACTTGCAAGTTACAAATCTGACAAAGAATCAGAATCTAGAATATATAAAGAATTCTCAAAACTGTACAGCTAAAAAATAATCGAATTATAAAATCAGCAAATGACAAGAACAAACAATTCACTAAAGAGTTTATACAGATGGCAGGTAAGCAGATAAAAAGGTGTTCAACATCATTAGCCATTTGGGATGGCTAATGCAAATTAAAACCACAGAGGATATCACCACACACAGATCAGAATGGCCAAATAAAAAGTAATGACAGTACCAAATGCTGGCTAGGATGTGGAAAAACTGGATTATTCATATGCTGTCAGTAGGAATAAAAAATATTAAAACCTAGAAATTTTATATTGTGAGAAACAATTTGGCAGTTTCTGAGGAAACTAAACATGTAATTATGACATGATCCAGCAATTGCATTCTTGGATATTTATCCCAGAAAAATTAAAGCTTATGTTCACACAAAAATGTATACATGAATGCTTTTAGTAGATTTGTACCTAAAATTATAATCAGCTCAGGTGAATTTCAACAGCTGAATATTAAATAAACTGTGGCTCATACATACCATAGAATACCATTCAGCAATGAAAAAGAATTGTCTAGCAACACACGCCTTGGATGAATCTGCAGAGAATTAGACTGAATGAATACATCATTCACCAAGACACCAGCTTCACTAAGTTCAATGTTGGCTCTCACTTTCAAGCCCAATTTAAATATGAATGTCTTAATCCATAAACACAGCATGTGTAGTAGGCTATTGAAGTTAAAATTATGCTGTAGTTATAATTTTCAGTCACATTGAATACTAAAATTCATGTGAATGAAAAGTTTAAGTCAAATATTTTATAGAGTCTTATTATTTGAAATATGGTTCTAAGATTAACTGCATTGGCATCACCTAAGAGCTTGCTAAAAATGCAGTAACTTGGTCCCCAAACCTAATCAAAATTTCAATTTTTAAGATCCTTCTCCAGAACATAAACTTTTGCGCAACATTGCCCTGGATTAATAGATAGCTACATGGTGGGTAATTGTACAATATAATTAAAAATCTTTCCTATGCACTGTGGTTTCCTTTGTATATGGGAATTGAGCTACCATATAAATGCCATATTCTTGCACATCAAAAGACACACTCAACAAAATGAAAAGACAATCTACAGAATGAGAGAAAATATTTATAATTCATATATTTGATATAGGGTTAATATCCAAGATAAATAACACCTACAACTCAAGAACAAAAAAATTCAAGTAATCTGATTAAAAAATGGTCAAAGAACTTGATTGACATTTCTCTACAGATGATTTACAAATGGCCAATAAGCACATGAAAAGATTATCAACATTGTTAATCATTAGGGAAATCAAAACCACAATGAAATATCATCCCATTCCCATTAGGATAGTTACTATTGGAAAGAAGGAAGGGAGGGAGGAAAGGAGGGAGGTAGGGAAAGGAGGAAGGAAAGAGGGAGAAAAGAGAAAATTACAAGTGTTGGCACAGATGTGAAGAATCTGGAACACTTGTGCACTGTTGGTGGGATTGTTAAATGTTGCAACAGCTACGGAAAACAATATGGAGATTCCTCAAAGACAAAAAATAGAGATACCATGTGATTAAGCAATTCCATCTCTGGTATACATTCAAAAGAATTCAAAACAAAATCTCAAAGAGATATTTGTTTTCTTGTGTTCATTGCAGCATTATTCACAATAGCCAATACACAAAAATAACCTAACTAAAGAAAATGTGGTATATATATATATATATATATATATATATATACACACACACACACACACATAGAGAGAGAGAGGTACATAGATAGATAGATAGATACATACATACATATATACATACATACATAGATATATATACAATGGAAAATTACTGAGCCTTAAAAAAGAAGGAAATCTTGTCATATGTGACAGCGTAAATAACTGAAGAACATAATGCTTAGTGAAATAAGCCAGTCACAAAAGAACATGTATTGAATGATTCCAGTTATATAAGGTACCTAAAACAGTCAAATTCATAGAAACATAATAGAATGGTGGCTTCCAGGGGCTATGGAAGGGGGAGAAAGGGAGTTGCTACTTAAATATTAAGTTTCAATTATGCAAGATAAAAGAGCTCTGAGGATTTGTTTCATAATAACAATAAAATGAATACACTTAACACTACTGAACCATACAGTTAAAACTGGCTAAGATGGTAAATTTTGTTATTTTTGTAACACACACACACACACACACACACGTACACACACAAAGCCAAACCACCTCAGAATAATTCTGCATAACATTTGTTGTGCTAAAAAGGAAAATAAAAACAGAAAAGAGAAAAATAAAACAAATTAAAATACCCTCCAAAATCTGACACCAACTAAGTTTGCCTATTTATCCCCTGATATTTAGGTGTTAACATTTCATTTTAGCCAATATTTTATACATTAATACACAACAACACTGAATTCTTTTATCTTAATGAACAGGATGAATTACCACTTGACTGTATCTTTTTCATTGCCTCCATCATAACACTTCTCTTACCATAATACATTATACATCATTGTGCCTGAATTATTAATCTTATTAATCACTATATGTGCAGCATTTAGCTCAAAATTTGGAATCTACTAGGTTGTCAATGCTCCATTTGAAATACACACACACACACACACACACTCCACATTATTTACCCAACAAAATCTATTTTTTTAACAGTTCAGTTGAATCTGATCTTCCTGAACAATTTTGGTTCATAATTGTTTCTCATTTCTCCAAACATACTATTATTGTGACATTAATTTCAAGCTGATATTACTATTTAATTGCTCACATATATATATATATATATATATATATATATATATATATATTTCTCTTTTAAAAAATGGTCAAAGTATTTTTTAATTTAATGTAAATATTTATTTATGTATTTATTTTTTTTTCAGTGTTACAAAATTCATTGTTTATGCACCGCACCCAGTGCTCCATGCAAATCATGCCCTCCTTAATACCCACCACCAGGCTCACCCAGCCCCCCACCCTCCTCCCCACCAAAACCCTCAGTTTGTTTCTCAGAGTCCACAGTCTCTCATGTTTGGTCTCCCCCTTCAATTTCCCCCAACTCATTTCTCTCAACTGTGTTATTCCTTATGCTCCACAATTAAGGGAAACCATATGATAATTGACTCTCTCTGCTTGACTTATTTCACTCAGCATAATCTCTTCTAGTCCCGTCCATGTTGTTACAAAAGTTGGGTATCCATCCTTTCTGATGGAAGCTTAATACTCCATTGTATATATGGACCATATCTTCTTTATCCATTGGTTCGTGGTAGGAAGGGCATCTTGGTTCTTTCCACAGTTTGGCGACTGTGGCCATTGCTGCTATGAACATTGGGGTGCAGATGACCCTTCTTTTCACTACATCTGTATCTTTGGGGTAAATACCCAGTAGTGCAATTGCAGGATCATAGGGAAGCTCTATTTTTAATTTCTTAAGGAATCTCCACACTGTTTTCTGAAGTGGCTGCACCAACTTGCATTCCCACCAACTGTAAGAGAATTCCCCTTTCTCCACATTCTCTCCATTACTTGTTATTTACTGTCTTGTTGATTTTGGCCATTCTTACTGGTGTAAGGCAGTATCTCAATGTGGTTTTGATTTGAATTTCGCTGACGGCTAATGATGATGAACATTTTTTCATGTGTCTGTATAAGTCTTTGTTTTCCTGGGTCTTAATAAATACTATGAGCCAATTAATTTTTTTTTATATATGGTGACCTAGAATGATTTTGATTAAGAATTAAGATGTTTAGTTTAGTTTTAATTGGTTAATTATTTGACAATTGAAGAGATCTTTCTGATCTTTGTCTCTGTGATGCATCAATTTCCTAATTTATTTTTAATATTTTAAAATAAACCTATTGAAATGGTCTATTTATGGGTTCACTGAAACTCTGCTCTAGTTCAGGCTCAGAGTATTATGGCCAGAGTTAAGAGGCACTGTTCAGAGATACAATTTTCCAAATAGTCCCTGATGCTCTGGTCCTTGGTAGTGGACTATTTTCCCAGAAGAAATCCCAAGTAAGGAATTATTTTCAGGAAAACAATTAAGACAACATGAAAATTTATTATCCTTCAGTCCCAAAAGCATAAAATATTTACTCAATGAAATGGAAAAACTAGTATTAAAACATCCACAACATTGGTGTGAAATATCAAAGCTAAAAAAGTTCAATAGTATGATACCATTTATATGAGGATAAGGCTTAGATGGATAAACTAAATTTATAGCTTTGCCCTTTTCCTATTTTTGCATGTTTAATTCTTGTCAATATTGAATTATGTAGGCTATTGTGTTAAATTAATGTGAAGATAAGCTCATCATTGTTTCCATGAATAAAACCAGTTAGGATGGTGATTTTTCTGACATGAGTTTAATATATGCTGATTATAGAAACACTTCTATAAATAGTTTTTAAAAATCACTAATAATAATTGTAAAATATTTTGAGTTACTCTTTGAACGATGAGCAAATATTTGTTTGAATCATGAGAAAGTATATTAATAAAGCACAAAATTTGTTACCCACTGTGGAAAGTTAAATTTCCATATTTTCATAACTGAAATCATCACCATCAGCAGCAGAATCTCATTTTATCACCTTCATACTTCCTATTTAAACTATGGCCTTTGAACTAGTGACAGTAATGATACTTGGAAGTTTCTAAAAATTTTTAACTTCAAGTCCTATCACAGTTATTAAAGTGCAAATCAAATGTCCTGGTTACGTGGTATTCCGTGGTTAATAATCAGTTTCTAATAATGCCCAATAGCAAGGCAAGAGGTATTATCAAGGAATTACATTTAATTGCAAAAGAAGACATGTATTTCCTTCAATATCCTAAGGTATCCTGCTGCAATTCTCATTCATACAACAAAATACATGCTGTTTCAGCAGAAGAAAATGGAGAAGCATAACAGAAACCACCATACACCATTTTGACTCAGAAAGCACAGCATTTTGACTCATAAAGCACCAGTGTTCTGGAATCTGGACAATTTCAATTGTCCTCATTCTTGAGCAAGAACTAGGAATTAGGGGGTAGGGCAAGTAGGTAAAGGGGTCTCTAAGAAACTCCCTTCCTTATACATTCGCATACAATATTACATATTGAGAGAAAGATTGCACAGGTCATTTACAAAGCTCATTAGGTACTTTTTGTTTTTATTAAATATGTTCATGATAACTTTTTTTTTACAGTGTCACCAATACAATGAAATAGTTGAGAAGATATGTTAGGACAGCAATAAAATTGTAGATACATATACATCAAATACTATTTATTCATCCTTAAAAATGTCCATAAGAAATTTCAGTTTCTGTTTTCAATGCAGTATCTGTGTCATAAAAAGCAATCCACACATTTCTGGGCCTCCTAGACATTTCTCCAGCTAAAATAACATTGTAAAAAACTAGTTAGGTATTTTATAAAAGGCAACAAGATTAAATCAGCAAGCTAATCACAACACTCTTGAGAGGAACAACTAAGTTGAAAAAGAAATTAAAACTCATAAATTAGATAATTCCCTATGATGCATTTCAGAGTTTAGAAAAGGGTAAGTGAAAAAAAAAGGGGGTGGATAAGCAATGCTTTGATATCACCTGGTATGTTTTTGAATACTAGGGTAATAATGATATATTATTTGTTATGAGTACATAAATATAATTTTAAAAATATGGTAATGCTTTGAAATTATACTCCATTTGCTTTACTCAGGTATTTTGTGTCTAGAGTATGTAGTCTAAATTTGAATGGATAGCCTCAAGAGTAAGACTACTTTTTTTTTTTTTAAGATTTTATTTTTCTAAGTAATCTCTATACTGAACATGGGGTTTGAACTCCCAGTCCCTAGATCAAGAGTCACATGCTCTGTGGACTGAGCCAGCCAGACACCCATCCCAAGACTTCCCTTCTTAATGTTTGTCATAACATTAAAAAAATTCAATAAATTATAAATACTATTCATTATAAACTATTAAATAGTTGATGAGTAAGAAATCTTTGGTTTTACACCTTATTTTAACTCATTTTATCCATATCAAAAGCTTCAAATGAGTATTTGCTTATTTATAAAGATTTAAACCAATAGCTCTCAGAGAAAAACATTTGTTTCACACTACAGCCATCTTTAATATATTTTTTTTAAGATTTTATTTATTTACTTGACAGATCACAAGCAGGCAGAGAGGCAGGCAGAGAGAAAGAAGAGGAAGCAGGCTCCCTGCTGAGCAGAGAGGCCGACTCGGGACTCAATCCCAGGGCCCTGGGATCACGACCCTAGCCGAAGGCAGAGGCTTTAACCCAATGAGCCACCCAGGTGACCCCCATCTTTAATCTTGAAGTTATTTAGTTGACTTAGCTCAAATCATAATAATGATTAGATTCTTTAAAAGTCTGAATGCACCAGGATTAAAAAAAAAAAATCCTCCAAATCTTCTGTAACTGGAAAGAGAAGATCAGTGGCCACGATTGAAAGAAAGTCTTAGCAGATTGCAACATTAGAGAAAAACACATTTTATGCAAGGGATTACAAACAGTTTAAAGAGAGAGAAATGCATGGTTATGGTACACAGAATGGTAGAATTCAATGGAAAATATTTTTAAAAAGGATCAACAGTAACTCTTTGGTTTAGGGAGAAAATACAATACAGTCAAGAGGTGATGTCAAAGATAAAACATAACCAAAAGTGATTAACTAGGACTTTCTTGCTTTTCCCACATGAGAGTCTTTGGCAAACAACAAGCTGTGCAGCTGACAGCAGGCTGGATATAAAGGGATTAAAGCTCAGACAAGAAAAGAAGCTGTACTCAGTGTTTCTTATATTTAAGACATGTAGATGAGTACACAGAAATGGAGAGGTTTAGTATCAAAGAAGATATCCAAATGGCTAATAAACACATGACAGTGTGCTCAACAGTACTAATCATAGGAATGCAAAATGCAACCATGAGATATTACTTCATATAAAAAAAAAAGCAGAAAGGATTAATGAAAAAGAAAATACAAAATGTTGGTGTGCCTGGGTAGCTCAGTCAGTCAGGAGTCCAATTCTTGGTTTCAGCTCAAGTCATGATTTCATGGTTGTGGGATCCAGCCCTACTTCAGGCTCCGTGCTCAGTAGGGAGTCTGCTTGAAGAGTCTCGCCCTCTGCCCCTCCCCCACCTCTCAAAAATAAATAAATAAATAAAATCTTTTAAAAAGGGGGCATCTTGGTGGATCAGTCTGTTAAGCATCTGCTTTTGGCTCAGGTCATGATCCCAGAGTCCTGGGATCAAGCCTAGTGTTGGGGCTTTCTGCTCAGGGGAGGTCCTACTTCTTTCTCTCCTTCTGCCTCTTTCCACCCCCTTGTGTTCTTTCTATCTCAAATAAATAAAATATTTTTAAAAATCTATAAAAAGAAAATACAAAATATTGATGAAAAAAGTTTTAGTTCTCATGGAATGTTTATACATGGGTGAAAGAAATGTGTATTTGTACAATAACTTTAGAAAAAGTCATCACCAAATCTAGACATATACATATACTTTGCTCAGCAAATTCCTTCTGAGGAATATACTTGTCTTTGTTTGCTAAGTGAGGCTATCCAAAGTACCACAGACTAGGCTTAAATCACACACACACACACACACACACACACACACACACACACACAGACAATCCCCCCCCTCCCCCGACACTGGTAAAGGCCAGAAGTCCAAGGCAGATGTTTTGGTAGAGTTGATTTCTTCTGAAAGTCATGAGAAAAGATCTGTAAGGTCTCAGCTTGGCTTGTCAGTGCAATCTCCCTATGTCTTCACTTTGTATTTCTTCTTTTTCTGTCCAGATTCCTCCTTCTTATGAAGACACCAGTTATACTGAATTAAGATTTACTTGTATGTCTTCATGTTAACCTAGTTACCTCTCAAAGATCCTATCTCCAAATAGTCACATTCTAAGGTACTAAGGGTTAGGACTTCAGTACATGAATTTTGGGGGAGAAGAGACATATATAAGCCATATTTCTCAACAGAAATACCTATATATCTTTATAAAAAATTCTGCACAATGATGTTTATTGTAGTACTATTCATAATATCTCCAAAATATCATCTACCCAAATGAGCATAAACAAAACAAGTAAATAATTTTAAAATTTTTATACCATAAGAACTAGTATTCAGCAATGAGAACGTAAAGATGACTGCCATAAACAGAAAGGGATGAAAAAAAAAGGAGCACACAGTGTAGTATTTAATTTATGTAAAAAGGAAAAACTAATCTGCAGTGTTAGAAGTGAAGGCGGAAACTATTCTTGGTGGTAGGGGTATAGGGACTATGACTTGGGGGGGGTGGAACATGAGGGCAAATATCTCAGCATTCATTGTGATGTCCACTTTGTGGCTATTCACATAAGAATCACGCACATTATTGTGCATATTTTGTAACAGAAGATTAAAAATACAATAAATGACTGAAACTAACTGACTGAAACCACTGATGTTGGTTTTAATAACAGGACATGTTATTCTGCAATATTTTAGGAAAGACTAGAATGATTCAACAAACATCCCCAAACTGAAATCTTGATGAACTATTTTGTGTTCTAGCTCTGATCCTTACATTTATGATTTTAAATAAATATTTTACTTCACTAAACCCTTGATTTCTCCTCCTTAATGATTTCTGTAGTAAACTCCTTTGAAGTTCTCTTTCAACTTTAGAATTCTATTTTTTATTAATTGAGGGACTAAATTGTTGAATTGGAGTAAAAGTTATCTTTAAACATTTGACTAAAAACAGGGTAAGTTTCCCTAGAGTGAAAATAACCTATTTCCAACTTGACTGTCACTGAAATACTAGGATTAAGTTTCATTATAGAATTCAAATTATAGGGTTATAATTTTTGTTATTAATTTTGACAGATTGTGTTTCTAGAGAAATTTTTATTTATATAAAAATAATTAAGATGACAAAGGTTTCCTAATTATAATTCAGTGATTTTAAGAATGTCCACTTACTGATAATTTTTAGCCCTATTTAAAAAATTATATTTTGTTTTTAAAAATCTATTAATTTTTATTGAAATATAATTCATATACTGTATTATATTGTCAGTGTTATAATGATTTAACATTTCTCTAATTACTCAGTGGCCATCATGATAAGTATCCTCTCAATCCCCTTTACCTATTTCACCCATCCTCCCACCTCCCCTCTGGTGACCACCATTTTGTTCTCTGCATTTAAAAGTTTGCTGTTTTGTCCCTTTTTTCTTATTGTTCATCTATTTTATTTTTTAAATTTCACTTATGAATGAAATGATATAGTATTTGTCTTTCTCTATCTGACTTATTTCACTTAGCTTTATAACCTTCTAGGTCGATCCACATAGCTGCAAACAGCAAGATCTCATTCTTTTCATTTATTGAAAAGATTGAAACTCAGCAAATACTTTCTAATAATGTACATTCTTATGTGATAGGAAACCCCGGAACTATTGCTAAATACATGAAAGAAGAAGAAGTTCCATGAAATATGGCTCAGAACCATCTCAAAGGCCAGATAAAAAAAGAAGCATGCAGTGATTTGCTGAGGATCATGACTAAAAAGGACTAGCAGTGATGGGAAGTCAAAGACTCACACGTTAAATCAACTTGAAATAATAGTGGGTTGCTGTGTAGAGGTGGAAAATCAGAATATTTACAACCAAATCCAAAAGAAAATGAAACGGAAAAGAAATCAATGCGTAGGCAAATAGGAGTTGTCAGGTACACATATTGAGTGATTTCTATAGCTAACAGGAAATAAGAAATTATAGGGACACCTGGGTGGCTCAGTCATTAGGCATCTGCCTTCAGCTCAGGTCATGATCCCAGGGTCCTGGGATGGAGCCCCACATCGGGCTCCTGGCTCAATAGTAGGCTGGCTTCTCCCTCTCCCGCTCCTTCCACTTGTGTTCCTTCTCTCGCTGTCTCTCTCTGTCAAATAAATAAATAAAACCTTAAAAATAAAATGATATAAGAAATTATAACCTGTGGGTTGCCTCCTGTACTGCACAGTAAAATTCAATGTGAAACAGCTTTATTGAGATTTTTGCTTTTGGTACCCATGTAATAATATTTTATATTGGGACCTGCTATAAAATAATATCAAAGTCCCAAAGCAAGAGAAAGTAACAGGAAGGTAGATAAACTGACGTCACCCTTAAGCAGCAGTTGCCTGGTATTGCTGCATTTGTTCTCCGGAAATATTCACAGGACACAACTGATGTTGGGTCCATCAAGATTACTGTTTGAAGACAAGTGGAGAGGGAGAATATGAAATATAATGAGTAGCTTTCTGGTTCTAAATGCAAGCAGAGGCTTGTTTTACACTTCCCTTGAATGGTCATGCAGTAACCTTTTCAAACTTAATGACAAACAACCTCACAATAGGGCAATAATATTGCCATGTGAAAAATGCCAAAACACTTTAAAAAAATAAAACTTATTTCCCATATTTCAAATACTGAATTTTTTCTCACCTTTTAACTTTATCTTTTACATGCTAAAGCAGTACAAATAAAGAGAGAATAGAGGTATAAATACTTATAATCGTTTTAAAAACTATATAAAATATTAAGAGATTTGAGATGAAGAAAATAATTCATAGTCTCACAGATGTAAATATTAGAAAAAAACTTATTTTATGGTTGAAGCACACTATTCGTTCTTGGATAGATGATTTAATTTTTCTTACATGATTTTTTCACTATGCAATTAGCTCAATAGTACTAATAACCAACTTGGAAATGATATGAAGAATAAATATTGAATGGTATAAAAGTCAGTAGAAAAAAACTGCTGTTTAAATAACAGTCATAATAGTAGGGGACTGTTGTAATAAGTTCAGCTCAGACCAATTTAGATTTTACATTCACTTGTGACATACTAAGACATTAAACCTATTTGATGTTATTTTAGAGATCAATACATGAATAAATTCTTTAGTTAGTGACTGTTATTTCCTCTTACTATCAGTAGCCTAGGCTATTAAAAATAGCTTTTACTACATAACGAGGGAAAATTAATCCATATACTCTGTTCTTTATTCCCAGTGCTTAGTCTTATTACACACATATCTATGGGCCATGTGCAGATTCCATCATCTTGAAAAAGATGTATATTATCCAAATGTCCACTGGTCCCTGCTCTCAGTATGCTATAATGCTGAAGTGAATGGTAGACTATAGCACTGTTAAATGCTGCAGCATATTACAACACTCTTGGTTCAAGAGATTGATGTAGGGGTGACTGGGTGCCTTAGTTGTTTAAGCATCTGACTCTTGATTTTTGGCTCAGGTCATGATCTCAAGGTTGTAAGATCAAGCCCTGTATTGGGCTCTGTGCTCAGCTTGATATTCTCTCTCTTCCTTTGCCCCTCCCCCTCCTCACGGCTCTAAACAAATAAATAAACAAATAAATAAGTAAAATCTTTTTTTTCTAAGTGATTAATGTAAAAATTACGATGTAGAAATGAAGAAATGCATGATGGAAGTTTCATAGCATAACTAAGAATGAATCTGTTAACCTATATATGGATTCATACATCCTTTCATTTATTATCAACAAATACTCACTAAGCCGTTACAATGTGCCAGCCCCTTCTTCGGCCCAGTTGGCTGAGTGACTGCCTTCAGCTCAGGTCATGATCCTGGAGTCCCAGGATCGAGTGTTGGATAGGCTCAGCAGGGACTTTGCTTCTCCCTCTGACCTTCCCTCTCTCATGCTCACTCTCTCTCATTCTCTCTCCCTCAAACAAATAAATAAAATCTTAAAAAAAAAAAAAAAAGTAGAGAAGGAAAAGGAATTGGCAGCATGAAGTAGTATAGGGTAGAAGGAGAGTTGCAATTTTAAACACGGTGGTCAAAGCAGTCTTCCTGATAATATATCTTTTGAGTTCTCATATAGACAAAAAAGTTAGCAACACAGATACCTGAGAAAGAAATATTCTCATAAAAGGAACAGCCAAGGGGTGCCTGGGTGGTTCAGTGGGTTAAAACCTCTGCATTCGGCTCAGGTCATGATCCCAGGGCCCTGGGATCCAGCCCTGCATCTCTGCTCAGCAGGGAACCTGCTTCCTCCTCTCTCTTTGCCTGCCTCTCTGCCTACTTGTGATCTCTGTCTGTCAAATAAATAAACAAAATCTTAAAAAAAAAAAAAAAAGGAACAGCCAATACAAAAATTCTGAAGTCAGAGCATGCCCACTGTGTTCAGGTACAACAAATAAACAAGGATAGCAGGAGCAGGGGAAGGGCAAGAGATGAGGTTTTCAGGTAATAGGGGGTCATCTACATAGATCTGGTAAGATATGTGATGGTTAGTTTTAAGTGTCAATTTGACTGGGTCATGCGGCACCTAGATATTTGGTTAACTTTATTTCTAGGTATATCTGGGAAAATATTTACAGATGAGATTAGCATTTGAATGAATACAGTGAGTAAAGCAAGTTGTTCTATCCAATGCTGTTGGGCATCATCTAATCCACTGAGGGTCTGAAAAGAAAAGAAAAAAGGCAAAAAGAAAAGAGAAGGAAAGAAAAAGCAAAAAGCAGGAAAAGGGAAATTCCATTCTCTCTGCCTGACTATTTGAGTCGGATGTCATTCTTTTGCCCTCACAGTGGAACTTATACCATTGGCTCTCTGGTTCTCATGCCTTCAAGCAGACCTACCAGCTTTCATAGATCTCCAGATTGCAGATATCAGATTGTGGTACCTCTCAGCCCCATAATCACAATAGTTAATTCCTTAAAGTAAGATGTAGATGCAGATTTAATTTAAATACATAGATAAATTTTCTTATCTATTCTGTTTCTCTGGAGAACTCTAATACAGGCATTTTAAGGACTTCAGCTTTTATTCTCAGAAAAATGAGAAGCCACTGCATATTTATAAGCAGTCATAAATCTTTGACTTTGTTTAAGAATATGTTACAGAGAAAAATAGGGTGCCTGGGTGGCTCAGTGGGTTAAAGCCTCTGCCTTCAGCTCAGGTCATGATCCCAGGGTCCTGGAATCAAGCCCTGCATCAGGCTCTCTGCTCAGCAGGGAGCCTGCTTCCTCCTCTCTCTCTGCCTGCCTCTCTGCCTGTTTGTGATCTCTCTGTCAGATAAATAAATAAAATCTTAAAAAAAAAAAAAAGAAAAGAAAAATGAGACTAATGTCATGGTACAAAGGCATTTACTTTTAATTTATTTCTATGCAAATGATCTTATTACTACAAAAATAGATAAAAACATATTAAAGGAAGACAAAAAGGCAAGATGAAAACTCTTTAGGAAACTGTGTTGACAGTTTTATCGAAATTAGAGGAAAACCTCTCCTTACCAATTATGACAACACTGCATATGTTTTTAGACCATTTCAATTTGCAGAATAAGCAGAAAATAACTTAGTTACTATTCTACTGCAACAAGTAAAAAAGCAAATACTTTTTGGAACAGTGGTTTTCAAATGGCTTTTTAGAACACTAGGTTTCTCAGAAATCATGGTGTGTAGGGAGGACCAAGCAGGCAGGGCATAACTTCACTTCTACTATAATTTACATTTTAGCATTGAATAATTGAATTTATACACAAAAAAGGGGGGTACTGCTGTCTTTTACTGAGTTGTGAAAAACACTGCCAAATAGGAAGACTTTTCGTTTTATTCCTCTACTAAAAATATAAACTTACTTTTTTTCTTTGAATATTATTATGAATTTTAAATTTAAAGTAAAGTAGGAAGCCAGGGTTGATAAAAAGAAATGCATGCCTGTGTATGAAATATTCATGAGACTATCTTTGACTACTTTTGTTATGTAGGATTGCCAAAGTCCAACAATAATTATTTTTTATCCTTACTGAAGAAATAACAACTGTATGTAAATACTATGAAATCTAATTGTCCTTGCATTACTTTTAACTTATTTATATAAATTTATTTATTTATATAAATTTGTATAAATTTATATTTATTTATTATATATTTATATAAATTATATTTATTTATATAAATAAATTTATTTATTTATTACATTATAAATTGCAATAAGTGTTTGAATTTGAAATTTCCCAACTAAGAGCTTCAAGGTATTTCTCCTAAGTATACATGATATTTGCTTCTTAGGAACCTTGATGATTATTATAGAAAATGTAAATGGCATGTATATGGTCAACTGCCTCACAGGCATATATTTGCTCATTTCACAATCCATGAGATAACTTTTAATTTTTCTAAAGATTGATTTTATTTATGTATTTATTTACTTATTTATTTACATTGAGAGAGCAGAGGGAGAGGGAGACAGAGGGAGAGAGAGAATCTCAAGCAGATTCAGTGCTGAACCCAATGCGGGGCTCAATTCCAGGACCCTGAGATCATGATGTGAGTCAAAATCAAGAGTCAGACACTTAACCAATTGAGCCACCCAGGTACCCCAGCAATAACTTTTAATTTTAAAAAGTATTTTTCAAGGGAAAAAAAAAACAATTTTGATTAGGAGTATTATAAAATAAAATAATATTATTAATTATTAAAACGCCTGGGTGGCTCAGTGGGTTGAAGCCTCTGCCTTTGCCTCGGGTCATGGCCTCGGGGTCCTAGGATCGGGTCCCGCGTCGGGCTCTCTGCTCAGCGGGGAGCCTGCTTCCTCCTCTCTCTGCCTGCCTCTCTGCCTACTTGTGATCTGTCTCTGTCAAAGAAATAAATAAAATTAAAAAAAATTAAAAAAAAAAACAAAACTTCAAATTATATAAAACACATATTATTCATAGTGTTTCTTTTATAACAGAAAATCTAAAAAGCATCCTTAATAAAATAACTCCATAAAATGCTATTAGTCTTTGCATATTCAGACCTGGTGATTTTAGAACATTTTATTCAAAGGAAATACTATGAAATTATAGATCAGTTAATAAAAGTGGCCCATTGATTTGCATCCAAGACAAGAAAAATGATTTGTTTCAGTCTAACTAAGATATAATTCAGTTGCAATCACATTATTCTCTTTGGAATGCATTACTCCAGCCACAATATACTTATATTTATATTAGAAATATCACCTTGTTGGGGCACTTGAATGGCTCAGTCAGCTAAGCCTCTGAATCTTGATTTCAGCTCAGATCAGGATCTCAGGGTCCTGGGATTGAGCCCCAGGACAGGGTTCCCACTCAGTGGGGAGTCTGCTTGTCTCCCTCTCCCTCAGCCCCTCCCCCTGCTTGCAATCTCCCTCTCTCCCTCTCTCTGAAATAAATTTAAAAATATTTCAAATAAGAAAAAAATAAAATAAAATAAAATATTTTAAAGAAAAAATATCATATTTTTTAATAAAAACAACCAAAAATATTTTACTATTTTGTGTCAACAGTTAGTACTTTATACATAGGCTATTTTTGACAGCAGCAGTAGTTCTGCATAACTCTTTAGATCTTAATGAAAGTCTGCCCTCTGAAAATCTCATGGCCCTAATTTTTAATGAATATAAAATCTGGATTTACCTAAATTTTACATTATAAATTGCAATGCAGTGTATCAGTTAAGTTTTTAAGGTAATTTACAGAATTACCTTATTCTGGAACGAATAATTTAGTAATACAGGATAAGAGTTTTAAAATTATTTGTACAAGTTATTAAATAAAAAAGATAATGTTTTACAGGAAGGAATAAGATATTCCTTGGAGGATTTTCACCTCTGTCATTTCATAGTATGAATTCTGGCCATGCTGCTTATTCCAGGATAGTCCTATCACTTGATACATTAAGATATGATTGTTTATATATTGTTCTGTATTATTGTTGCTTTGATAGTTTTATGTGACATAATGTAGCACTTACAAAATTTATTTCAGAAGTATAAATTATATATAAAACATTTAAAGTAAAAAATGCATCGGGGTGCCTGGGTTGCTCAGTTGGTCAAATGCCTGCAACTCAGGTCATGATCCTAGGGTCCTGGGATCAAGTTCCGCATCAGGCTTGCTCAGCGGGGAACATGCATCTCCCTCTCTTTTTTTCTCTGTGCTCTATCTCAAATAAATAAATAAATAAATCTTTAAAAATGCATCAAATATTATTTGCGCTCAATTATTTTTCCACATGCATTGAAAAAACAAGAATACTTAAGGTTTTGAAGAGGAAGCACTAAATGCATCAAATATTATTTGCGCTCAATTATTTTTCCACATGCATTAAAAAAACAAGAATACTTAAGGTTTTGAAGAGGAAGCACTGAAATTCAATATTAAGTATTATAAGCTACTATTGATTAAAGAGCAGTAAGAAATTAAGGAGCCCCTCATTGGAGGTGGTAGTGGGCAGAATGTCAAATGAAGTGAGAAATGACATGGATTAGACCATGGGGATTAGCAGAGAGCCAAGTATAGCTGGGCACCTTTGCCAAGTCTATGGGAGCATGAACATATATATGGACAGAGAAGCCTGTTTCACAGCTATGTTAAGAGTTTGGGATTTATTTTGATATCTGGCAAGGATCTATGAGATTATTTTAAGAAAGGTCACTCATGATTAAATTTTAAATTTAAAATGGTCATGTAATGTCCAGCATGGTGACTACAGTTAATACTACATTGCATACTCAAAGGATGCTAATAGATCATGAAAGTTCTTATCACCAGAAAAAAAAAATGTAACTATGTGAGGTAATGATGTTAATTATAATGGAAATCATTGTGCATATATATAAATATCAACTAGAGAACAAGAGGTGAGAAGAAGGAGAGGGACACAAGAACTTAAAAACATCATCAGCAGTTATGGGAACAGAGGTGGACGAGGCACAGGTAACAAAGCAGCAGCAGCTTTGATCTGGGCGCCAGAGAAAAGCAATAGCAGGAGAGCAGTAATGGTAACCAAGCAGAGTGACAGGAGTCCAGGACACATATGAAATGAAAGCATGAAAGATATAAGATTTGAAAACTCCATGTTTTCTGTGGAATGGAGCTTCAGAGCCATGGGGGATATTTGTTGGCATTTCTGTGCTTCACTTATTGTTTCAAAAATAATTAATTCCTAGTGATGCTGAGAGATGAACTAGTAAATCAAAGAGCTAACACACACCAGCCTAAACATGCAGAAGATCCCTTCCTATTTCTCTGAAAGTAATAAAACCTTAGGGACAAAAGTCACCTGCACTAGAATATTAGCCTTGTCAATTATTTTCTTTAACACATTACTTAATACTTTTGTTTTTCAGCTATTATTTCTATAGAATAGAGGTAGTAAGAGCTTACAAAGGTTAGATGCATTAATATATGCAGGGTATATATAGGTGTTCTATAAACATAGCTATCATTATTTTCATTAGAGTTATAATTATTATTTATTATATTATTCAATTAAGAAGAGCTCCTCATTTCAAACAGTAAGTCTAAGCTTAATTCCTATATGCTTTATGATATGACTCTTAGTTGGTCATTTCATAGATTTCCTTTTCGCATAAAGAAGTGAAATACATAATCAAACATCATCCAGTTTATTTTTCAATTTTTAAAAACTTCTTATTTACTATATGATGGAAAACCAATATTATACAATGAATATTATGTACAAACTCTCTCTTTTGGTGGTAGATTATTCTGGATATTGCTGGATTTGTTTTGGCCAGAATTTTTAATGTTTTCTCTATGCTTCTGATTTCCCGAGAACAAGCATCAGTTTGCAACTTTTATGTAAAGTATTAATAAGACTTCTGAGTTAGTCAAGATGACTTTCTAATTTGTATTTTTTTTTTACTTTTTAAATTTAAATTCAATTAATTAACATATGATGTAATATTGGTTTCAGAGGTAGAAATCAGTGATTCAATAGCCTTATATAATAGCCAAGGCAGCATCCAGTTTAAATTTGTTTTTAAAGATTGTATTTATTTATATGACAGACAGAGATCACAAGTAGGCAGAGAGGCAGCAAAGAGAGAGAAGGAGAAGCAGGCTCCCTGCTGAGCAGAGAGCCCGATGCAGGGGCTCGATGTGGGGCTTGATGTGGGGCTCAATCCCAGGATCCTGGGATCACAATCTGAGCTGAAGGCAGAGGCTATAACCCACTGGGTGCCACCCAGGCACCCCAGCAATCCAGTTTAAATGTAGACTTCTACCCTTGAAATTGACACATTACAATATTTAAAGTACCTGGGATAGTGATACAAAATTAATATGATTAAGGGCAAAGAACTACCAATTATTTATAATAAACACAACTAAATTTGTATTTATACTGATAATTTTTCTTGACTGTAAGTAATTCTGCCCTTATTAATAAGAAAAATCTCAGTCATTTATGTGCAAAGGATGCATTACTTATGTATAAAAGAGAGAACACCATGGCTATTTAACTATCCAGACACTGTGTTTGTCCAAAATGAACACACACACGCAGGCACACATGTAATTTACATAGAAAAATGCATACACATAAATTTACATGGACAGTATTTTCTTAATAAACTTTGTGCTATGCACTCCTCTATGAGGAAAGTAAAGTATTTCACATGCAATTTTTTTTTTCCTTAATAACAGTGAAAAATCATAGGAAACCTAAGAGCAAGATCCAGATAATGGTACTATTACAGCCTTTTTGATTGTGGGCCACTCTACTGGACATGTACTTTAGGAATAAAAGATAATAATTATTATATAACATTTACATCTTTCAAATTTATACTTATTTTAAATTTGGAAAAATTTTAACCTCCCCAAATTTGTGCCTTTATACTGACTATGAAGTCAGTTAATTAAGAGTAAGTGAAGTTTTTTTTGTTTTGTTTTGTTTTGTTTTTAATTTTATTTTTCATAAACATATAATATCTTTTTATCCCCAGGGGCACAGGTCTGTGAATCGCCAGGTTTACACACTTCACAGCACTCATCATAGCACATACCCTCCCCAATGTCCATAATCCCACCCCCCCAACCCCCCTCCCCCCATTAACCCTCAGTTTGTTTTGTGAGATTAAGAGTCACTTATGGTTTGTCTCCCTCCCAATCCCATCTTGTTTCATTTACTCTTCTCCTACCCCCTTAACCCCCCATGTTGCATCTCCTCTCCCTCATATCAGGGAGATCATATGATAGTTGTCTTTCTCCGATTGACTTATTTCGCTAAGCATGATACCCTCTAGTTCCATCCACGTCATCGCAAATGGCAAGATTTCATTTCTTTTGATGGCTGCATAGTATTCCATTGTGTATATATACCACATCTTCTTTATCCATTCGTCTGTTGATGGACATCTAGGTTCTTTCCATAGTTTGGCTATTGTAGACATTGCTGCTATAAACATTCGGGTGCACGTGCCCCTTCGGATCACTACGTTTGTATCTTTAGGGTAAATACCCAGTAGTGCAATTGCTGGGTCATAGGGTAGTTCTATTTCCAACATTTTGAGGAACCTCCATGCTGTTTTCCAGAGTGGTTGCACCAGCTTGCATTCCCACCAACAGTGTAGGAGGGTTCCCCTTTCTCCACATCCTCGCCAGCATCTGTCCTTTCCTGACTTGTTAATTTTAGCCATTCTGACTGGTGTGAGGTGGTATCTCATTGTGGTTTTGATTTGTATTTCCCTGATGCCGAGTGATGTGGAGCACTTTTTCATGTGTCTGTTGGCCATCTGGATGTCTTCTTTGCAGAAATGTCTGTTCATGTCCTCTGCCCATTTCTTGATTGGATTATTTGTTCTTTGGGTGTTGAGTTTGCTAAGTTCTTTATAGATTTTGGACACTAGCCCTTTATCCAATATGTCATTTGCAAATATCTTCTCCCATTCTGTCAGTTGTCTTTTGGTTTTGTTAACTGTTTCCTTTGCTGTGCAAAAGCTTTTGATCTTGATGAAATCCCAATAGTTCATTTTTGCCCTTGCTTCCCTTGCCTTTGGCGATGTTCCTAGGAAGATGTTGCTGCGGCTGAGGTCGAAGAGGTTGCTGCCTGTGTTCTCCTCAAGGATTTTGATGGATTCCTTTCTCACATTGAGATCCTTCATCCATTTTGAGTCTATTTTCGTGTGTGGTGTAAGGAAATGATCCAATTTCATTTTTCTGCATGTGGCTGTCCAATTTTCCCAACACCATTTGTTGAAGAGGCTGTCTTTTTTCCATTGGATATTCTTTGGAAAAGTAAGTGAAGTTTTAAATATTGAATTAGTCAGCCTTTCTTTTGGATTAAAATTTTATAGCAATATATGGAACAATTTGGCCATTCTCAAATACAATATGGTTTATACTGTATCAGGTATTTATTATGTTTACTAATCACTCTCCAAGAAGGTTCATTAGTAGAAAGTGGAATTCCAACAGATTAAAAATAAAAAGTAGATTAAACAATGCCATCTTTAATTTGTATACAAATACTCTTTCTCTTCTATAAACAGAATCATTATAGGTTA